>NW_007248085.1:268903-345616 GCF_000164805.1 Carlito syrichta | reverse complement strand
TCTTTCTTTCTTTCTTTCTTTCTTTCTTTCTTTCTTTCTTTCTTTCTTTCTTTCTTTCTTTCTTTCTCTTTCTTTCTTTCTTTCTTTTTTGTTTATCTGCTTGATGTTTTAATAAAACTCATGTAGCTTGGGCACCATTAATTTTTAATATAAAAATATAATTAAAACATTGCCTTTGGTGAGTCCATCCCAGTTGACATATACACTCTCACTTTATATGTGTGCATAGAGTTATTTTTTCTACTGTTATTTTAATCTTAAAATGAGAAGTTTCCAGTAGCTTCAATGACTTACTTAGCTATTTTCAGTGCAGATAAGAGGAAAAAACAGAGTTCGGGATCACCCTCACAATTTCTTCTTATACTTTTCATTCCTCCTCCTACACTGGTATTAATTCTTAAAAATAACAACAGTTATGAGTATAGGTTCAATATTTTTCAAGATTGTTTCCTGTCTTTTCCTGTCCCCTCTGATCCTCACAACCACTTTTGAAATAGCACAACACTACTTGTTTTCTTGGGCTTTTTATTTGTGTCACTTTTTTAATGTAAAAGGAGAGAAAACTAGAGAGGTTAGATGATGATATGAAGGCAGCACAGCAAATTTATAGCAGAAGCAAGACTCAAATCCTGAATTTCTATTCGAAATCCAATCTTTTTTTTTCTCTGTCTACATTTCTTAGAGAGTTATTTTGAGAAGGAAATGAGGGAGACTTTTGTTTAAAAAAAATTAATAATAAATCTTGGAAATTTAATATGGAATTAAACAAGTGGAAAACCATTTTCCAAGGAAGAAAAAGTTATATGATAGTTGAATTATGCTTTGACCAAACTGGAATCTTATGTGACCATTACTGACATTAATATCTCCACAGCAAATATGAAGATCCTATTTATTTACCTATTTTCAAAAATTATAAAATGCAGGAAAATTATTCAGTTTTAATTCATGCCCTTGTAAAATTTACTAAGCCCCTAAATATAGTAGAGTGGCAAGACATGTATTCCCTGACAATTCTAGAAACTAATTAGTAATGAAACAAATTCTCAGACTTAGAGAAGGCTAATAGCCTTGTCTATTTTGAAAAATGTAAAATTCCTGTGTATTCCAATAGATTTTTTTTCCAATTCAGTCTAAAAAACAACAGAATCATGCATCATTAGGCTGGACAAGGAGATGATAAACAACATTGTTATGGCTCTGCGGTTGCTAGGTTGCTAAAGGCTCTAAAGAGGTAGCTCTCATTATTTGACATAGACAAGTTGCTAAATGAGTGTCAAGGCCATTGTTGATGCCCGAAGTGGTTGAAGCAACCTACAGCATATTTGCCATCCCGAGAATCCTGTCTTTGCTTCTCCAAGGAGGCCGCCCATTTCATTTTGCTTGCTGCTTTCAGGTTTTCCTCGTTCAAGCACATTCAATTTTTTTCTTTCAGAATCATTTTCATCATATCATTTTCTTATCTGTACAGAGGCACAAAATGGTTCCTAACTACATACAAATCAGAGTTTAAATTTCTAAATATGCCTTTTAAGTTATATTGCAATCTGTTTATAATCATCTTTACATTGCTATGGTCTTAATTCTCCCCAAACAACCCAGCAACGTGAATAAGCTTACATATGATCATACCATTTGCAGTCACACTTTCACAATTCTTCTGCCTCACAATTCCTATTTTGCTTTCTCTTAGCATTCTATTTTTTCAAAGGTTTTTATCATGAAATTTTTTTTTCTTACTCTTTCTGCCTATTGTGATTATCTCATCCTCTTAACTGGATATCACACATTCTCCAGAAAGCTACAGTAGATGTTCATGTTTTTGTATTTCAACTCTTGAACTAGAGTACATGCATCTTATAAAAGAAACTTTGTTGTGTACTTCTTTTTAAATGCTACACAATCTAGCAGTATATTTTACATAGTAGATCCTTGGTAATTCCTTATCTTAGCATCTAAACTAGGGAAAACTTAAAGGATGTCTTTCCTCAAAAGATATCTTCTCTACTCTACTCATGCCAAGAATTCTGGCCTTTGCTTGAGGCATTTAAACATTATGCTGTTGGCAGATTTACTTTTTAAGTTCTTTCTTATTTGTACTAAGACAAAATCTGCTTTCTAGCACCTTCCAACTGAAAGTCTTAGTCCTGTTCTCTGAAGCAACACAAACCAAGTCCAACTAATTTTAACCAATAGTACTGCATTTACTTGAAGTCAAATACCATGTCTCTCTCTTAAGATGTCTTTGTTCCTAGTCAAACATTTCTCATTCTATTATTCCTCACACAGCATGGTTTCCAGACACCTTGGTCATTCCTTTGACCTCCCTCTGGATTCTAAGCTTTTCATCAAAGTTTCTCTTAAATGTAATTAACAAATTAAAGTACCATATTCTAAATGTCATACAACCAAACCATATTTGACTGGAATAGGTAGCTTGCTTAATCAGTACACTATATTGCTAGTTGTAAAACTCTATGTTAATTTTATGTATTTCAATATCACATCACAAGCTTGGCTCAAATTAAAGAAATATCTGCAAGTGTTTTCAACACAAATTACTCATGCGTTCACATCTTGAACTTGCATGGGTGAATGTTGCAGTTACTCTCTTAATCTTCATCTAGTAAACCTTTCAAAGGGAGAGATGACGTCACATTGGAATAATTTCTCTCCTTAAAGAACAGTTGTCTAAAAATGTGAATATGAAAGTAGAGGTTTTCTTCAAATAAACTGTAACCTGTCTTCATTTATTTAAAAGACTACTAGTCAGAAAGAGCACTAAATTGTTTCTATGTATCTCCTGATGACAAAATAAGAAATGAGCTGTATTTAAATGACAAAAGTTGGCCCTAAAGATAAACAACTTCTAACAATTAAAATTTCCAGTAAAATGTATTGCCCCCAAAGAGACTATTGCATCACTGATTTTATTCAAGCTGAAGTTGACAGCTTTCATTGCTGAAAGTTTCACACTGAAGTGAAAATCTGTTGGGGAAGAGGGGGCATCAACCGGGGAGGTCCATTGGGAGTTTCTACAGCTCAGATATGTGAACTGCAAGAAGGTTCCAGGTTGATTCGGAAGGAAGTGCTTCACTCCACCAGACAGAAGTCTGCTGTGTAAACAGTGTTCGATAAGCATTACAAATGGCCCTTGGAAGCTCCCTTAACCTTGCTGGACATCAGTTTTCCTGGCTTTAAGGTAAGAAGACCCACCTGGGTAGTTACTATGCTCCTTTTCAAATAGAAGATTCTACAGCCTTTCCTTTTCTGAGTACATTCAAGCCATCTGTTCAAGAATCTGTTGACGACTATTGGTGTTAAATAAATCAGTCTAAGGAGTCCAACAGTCACATTTATCATCAGGAAACTGAAGCAAATTTTGTTTCCTTTTTATTGTACTGGTGATTAAAACATTAAACAATTTGATAACCAGGCTTCTTAATAATAATAATAATAATAATAATAAAGTTGACTCCTGAACAAATGAATACCTAGCAAAATCATGAACATCTGCCATGATGCATCTTCCCTTGGACATTCTGACATTATATTCCTGGATGAAATTGGTTTCAAGTTCTACTCAATCTGAGCCTGAACAGGGGCATCTTGATCTTGATTTCTGTGTGTGTGTGTGTGTGTGTGTGTGTGTGTGTGTGTGTGTGTGTGAGTTATAACATTTAATCATCAGAAACTATGATGATTAAATGTTATACATCCCCCTCCCCCTCTCAGTTCAGACTTTGGATTTGTCAAGTGACTGACTAAGTGTTAACAACCAGCAGATGGACTAGAAGGGCAGATGGGGCTTTCTTGGGAAAGCAGCTAAGAAGTGATTAAAATCGCCAAGGACTGAGCTCATTTTTTCTCCTTTCAAAAAATGCTGCATTTTTTTACTGTTAAATGTGATTAAGATACAAATCAGACAGCATAAGTGATTCAATCCCTGTTGTTCTCTCTTTGTTCACATAGTAACACTTTTAAGGAGGCAAGATAGTTAGGAAATATCTTAAATGTAAGTTGTCTGTTTGAATATAAATATAATGACTTTCCTTAAGACTTTGGTATGCTCATAAAGATATTTTCCATTTTTATAAAGTTTTAGAACCTTTAACATATATTGTGTATCTGTACCCTTACCCTATTTAGTCTATCATTTGGTGTTATGTATTAGACACTGTGCTAGGTGCTGATTTTACAGGAAGAGCAGTTCTATATCCCTGAACTCAGGCACTCTGCTTGGAGCAATAATGGACACATCTACATGACCATACCATTCACAACATTTGGTTTGGGATATTGTACATTTCTTTTAACGGCATTGGTCTTTCTTACATTTTTGAGTCACCACCTATGGACATGCTTTCAAAACCCAGACCAGTAGTTCCAGATGAAAATGTCTCATGACTTAGGTCAACCTCATTTTTGACCCAAAATAGTTTTACCCAGTTTGATTATCAAAATTGATTCTGAAGGATATTTGGTTATATAACATAGATTTCTATAATTGAGAATATTTAAAAGAATATGCTAGGAGCACTACATAGTATAAAAAAGAGGGACTCTGGAAAGACTTTAATCACCTGTGGTAAGCAGAATAATTATCTCCCCCACTACACACACACAAAGATGTCCTTCTAATCTTCAGAACTTGTGAATATGTCACTGATATGAAAAAGAGGACTTCGTAGAGGTAATTAAATCAGGGATCTTAAAATGGGCTGATTATCCTGGATGATCTTGGTAGGCCCAGTGTAATTACATAGGAGAAAGAGATGTGATCATGGAAGCAGGAGTCAGAGAGATTTGAAGATGCTACACTGCTGGCTTTGACGATGAAAGAAGGAGCCACTACTGAAGAGTGCAAGTGGTCTCTAGAAGCTAGAAAAGGAAAAAAAAAATTATCCTCTAGGTCCTACAGAAGGGACACAGTTCTGTTGACACTTTGATTTTTAAAACTTCTGACCTCAGAACTGTAGGTAATAGATTTGTGTTACTTCTAGTCATACATTCATGTTGATTTGCTACAACAATAAAAAATTAAAATAGTCACAAAAATATTTTGTATAATGCTATCGTCCTAGAAATATTCGTATTACCTATGAAGGTGATATATAGCAGTGAGACATATGGCTCTACATGGTCAGTTTAGATTAAAGAACAGAGGCCTCTTAATGTGCTATGTTGACTATTCCTGAGGCTGCATCCTGATTTAGCAGGAGACCATGAAGAATTTGACCAGTGATGCTTGCAGTAAGCGTAGGGCCAGGAATGTTGACCTGTGTGTCTATCACACATTTGTCATCCCTGATTATTTAGAAGGGGTAAATTAGGCCATTTTCTCCAGATCATAGAATACTAAAGTTGTAAATTTGGTTGCTTGTGTCACAAAGAAGAAAGTTAAATTCTGGTTTAGTAGAAAAACTTATCAAAGTCATTGAAAAAGTTGTTAATAGAATGAGGTCTAAAGGTGTGGGCACAGTGGCTCATACTTGTAATCCCAGCATTTTGGGAGGCCAAAGTGGGAGGTTCACGTCAAAACAGGAGTTTGAGAACAGCCTGAACAACATAAGTGAGACCTTGTCTCTACAAAAAATTAAAAAATTAGCTAGATGTGTTGGCACATACCTGTAGTCCCAGTTACTCAAGAGGCTGAGGTGGAGGATCACCTGAGTTCAGAGTGTCGAGGTTGCATGGAGCCGTAATCCGTGCCACCGCACTTAAGCCTGGCCAACAGAGTGAGATTCCAACTCAAAAATAACCAACTAACTAAATTTTTAAAATAATATTCCTTTACTTTCTATGGGAAATTCTTTCTACTACATCTCAATACATATTAGTAGTTCAGTGGTTTAGGTTGAAATAATGTTGATCAAAATAACTATGTTTCCTTCTCTCTTGATGATACTTATTTTCCCTAGCCCAAGAACTCATTGTACTCATGCTATCCTACTTAATGATTTTTCCACACTCATCCCCGCTTCAAAGTACCCAAACTTCAAACATCCTCATGCTCCTCGTCTACTTCCACTTCATAGCTAAGTCTTAAGCTCCAACTAGATGTCCCAAAGAAAAGAGACAGAGAGAGGTAATGAATTGACTTATACTTAAAAATGACTTACTTGTTGTGCTTCTAATAATATTTATTAGGATTTCTAGCATTTAAAATATAATAAGAAAAGAAAATGAGATGTTCGCATCTTTCATTTCATGCAGTGTGAGTTCAGCAGAAGAAATAATAACTGGTAATAAATAATAAATATTGGCAGGTGTTCTACTAGACACTAGTAATACTATTCGGAAGAACACAGGCAGAATTCAGACACTTGAGAAATGTACAGATTTTCAGGAACCCCTCATATCTCAGCAGCTGATTTGCACATGGTCATTTTTGTTCTCTTTGCCAGGCTCTTAACCCTGGGGAATAGTAAGACTCAGTCACAACATAAGAAAAAACAACAGATCTTCAAGCAGTCAGCGTGGGCTCTGCTCTCCTTTCTGAACTCCAACCCTTTCAGAGAAGAGAGAACCAATGATTTCTCAGAGAAACACAGCTATTTCATAGGAAGGTAGAACCAGTAAGTTCTCAGAAATTAATAATCTAAAATGAATTACCTGAATTTGAATCTCAATTTTTTCCCTTCCACTAGAGAGAGATTGAGCAATTTACTTCACCTAAGTCTCAGTTTTCTCCATAAATGGAGATTAATTATAATTACTCTCTCATGAAATAAGGATTAAATAAAATAATCTATGTACAGAATACTAAGTAGTATAGGCGCTAGGACAAAGTAGATGCTGATACAATCAGCATCTGTATTGTAATTAACATTGTCATTAATATTAAACTCACTCCCCTCGCCTACTTTTTCATATCTTTGATATGATATCTTCAAAATAAAGCCTACAGAAATATTAAAAGATCATATTACCTTTATCAGTCTTGGTAAATATGGCAGCTATATTGTTGGTCATAATTCTCCTTGCCTTCTTTCCTTACTAGAAATGCCCAAATCCACTAAAATACTGGCAGACTACCTGCCAGTATTTGTATCTTATCTGGATCCTAACCTAGCAACAGGACAAGGGCATGTAACTGAATAAGACCCAAGAGAAATATTGCTTAAGATTTCTTAGAAATATATTCCTCTCTTATAGAAAGTGAAACATACAGAGATCATCCCCAGACCCCCATTCATACCTCCTGTGTGAGGAAGCCATGCCTGAACCAAATATTTACTAATCATGAGCCCTTAAAGGAAAGATAAGAGAATTGCAAAGAAGAGAAATAAGAGACATAATGGAGTTGAACTGCTGAATTAGCAGTCTGGGCAGCCACCTCTATGAGACTTTACATTTTGAGAGATCTTGTTAAGTGAACTCTACTGTTTAAACCACTCTTAGCAGAGTCTCTATGACAGCCAACCAAAATTTTCTAATCTAGTAAAACTTGTATGAATAATAAAAATATCTACCTTATGGTATATATGGATATTAGATGAAGTAACAATGAAAATTGTATTGAAGTGATTTTTATCCAAACATTTATGTTTTTTACATGCTGCTTCAAAACATTAGCATTGAATTATATTATAGAAGGAAAAATTAATCACCTTGGTCATATGCTTTATCTGTATTCCTTGCCCATGGAGAGTCTAAACATATAAATTATTGCTATTATAACCAATATAGTCACTTTAAGTTGATTGAAGCTCCCAGAATTACAGATTTATTGTGATGGCTTTAAACTTGCATGGTAGCTCTAATAGATTGGTACGAAATGCCTCAATGATCTAGAGAAACACTCTGGGGATGTTAATAGTCTGGTAAGGACAGAGAAGTATGATTGAGCCAGGAGAAAAGAGTATTCTTATGTCTGCAATTGATCTGCTTTTTTTGACCTAAGATAAAACTTACCACATCTGAAGCTATAGCCTCATAAAACTCCATCTACAGAGAGCAGCCTTAATGTACTGATTGACCAAAAATGACTCACTGAGAAATCAACATGACAACTCATCTGACTACAAATATTTAGGTTTTGCAGCCTATTCTTGTCATGTCCTATGAAAAATATGTGTTATTCTAAGGCAATATTCTCTGTACTCCCTCAAAATCTAGATCTAAACTAAGGATCTATCATATTCTAGACCTAAAATAACTCTGAAAGGGAATGTAGAGAAATCAATGAAGAAAGACCTAAACCGAGATGCGTGAGTTTGTCCTATTTCTAATAGTGTAGCAGCCAAAGTCATATCTTCCGTAAGTCAAAGGACATAAGCTATTTTGAGTAAAAGGCCATTATTCCTGGGATACAGGTCACAATGCCAATTGTGGTTTGAACTATTAATCTCCTGTCTTCCATCTTTTTATAACCTACTTATGCTCCAAGGCCTAGATGATCTCATGTCTTTCATAAACACTTTCTTAAAACTCTAGCCCACACCTTGAACATCTGTGTTATTGATGAGTATTAAACTCAGTGGCCTTTCTCTGCCAGTGTGTGTGTGTGTGTGTGTGTGTGTGTGTGTGTGTGTGTGTGTGTGTATGTATCTTCCATCCTGACCCATACCATAATTTCTACAAGTATGAGTTATGAATATATAAGTATGTATATGTTCACCTTTTCTACAGATAGAATGGAGGTGGCATGTCTTACTACTACCACTGCAAATTTCTCCAAATTAGTTCTGATGGCATAATTCTGTAAGAATTGAGCTTTTACCTTAATGTCAACAATACCCCCTCAGAGTATCTAAGACCTCTATCTTCTACTGCAGGGGAAGGGGTTGGATATTCATAAATGCCCAATCTAAAAAATGGGGTTTCAGCCCAGGTCGGTGGCTCAGCCTGTAATCCTGCGCCTTGGGAGGCTGAGGTGAGTGGATTGCCTGGGCCTGCGGGTTCGAGACCCACCTGGTCAAGTTGGTGAGACCTCATTTCTACAATAAATAAAAAATTAGCCGGGCGTGGTAGTTTGCGCCTGTAATTCCGGCTACTCGGAAGGCTGAGGTGGAAGGATCGCCGGAGCCCAGCAGGTTGAGGCTGCGGTGGCCGGGAGTGGCCACTGCATTCCAGTCTGGGTGACAGAGTGAGATTCCAATTCAAAAAAATAAAAAAATAAAAATGAAAATTAAAAAATGGGAGACCATCCATAAGTCATGTATTGCACCAGGGTAAAATAGAATCATACAGTACAGACAAAACGCTTTCCTCTGGAGTAAACAACACACTAACCATTGTCAGCAGTCAGTCCCACCAGACATGGATGAACCTCCCTAGTTCTAGCAGTTCTTGCCCTATTGTATCTCCCATTTCTTCATTCCCACCTCCTACTATCCACATGACCTCACTCCTCTGTTTCCAGTCTTTGTGTGTTTTTATCTTCTCTCAGCACGTATATATCTGAAGTTTCTCTTCTTCTTTTTTTTTTTGTTTTTTTTTTTTGAGTTGGAGTCTCACTCTGTTGCCCAGACTGGAGTGCAGTGGCCGTTCCCGGCCACCGCAGCCTCGCCTGCTGGGCTCCGGCGACCCTTCCGCCTCAGCCTTCCAAGTAGCTGGAACTATAGGTGGCACTACCATGCCCCGCTGATTTTTTGATTTTATTGTAGAGATGAGGTCTCGCTTCCCAGGCGGGTCTTGAACCCGTGGGCTCAGGCAATCCACTCACCTCAGCCTCCCAAAGGCGTGGGATTACAGGCTGAGCCACCGAGCCCAGATGAAGTTTCTCTTCTTACATTTAAGCCAGGAGTTTGTTTCAGTACAAGGATTTACAACTCGTGTTTATAGTTTATAGTGAGTGACTCATGTCTAACAGTTTGCTCTGACCTACAAAAATAGAAATACAAGAAATGCTAAAAGAAAGGAATAGGACCACTTAGAATGTTATTCCATCCCACATATAATAGCTCCCTTGACACTTAGCATTTACAAAGGGGTTCCCCAAAAAGCTGGAATTTATTTATTTTTAAAATGTGCATTTATTCTTACATGTTTAAACTTCAGTCACCTTCAAAGTACTCTCTGTTTGATGCAATACACCTATAAAGATGCTTTTCCCAGTGCTCAAAACAGTGTTTGAACTTACCAGTTTCGATGACTTTTAGTGCTTCTGCTGATTTTTGTTTCACCTCTTTCACGCTGGCAAAATGTTTTCCTTTGAGGACTTTTTTCATCTAGGGAAACAAAAAAAAAAAGCCACTCAAGTTGAGATTGAGTGACTAGGGAAGTCCTGGTGGTCATGCCATTTTTGATCAAAAACTGCTGAACACTCAGTGTGTAGGCAGATATGATTTTAAATCACCCATCATGAAATAGGCAAGCACACTGAAAGAATCTCCAAAAAAATTCACTAATGCCTAGGTTTTTCATTGTGTGTGTGTGTGTGTGTGTGTGTGTGTGTGTGTGTGTGTGTGTGTGTGTGTCTATTGTTAATGGGACTGTACTTTTCATTTGGTTCTCTGCCTGCTTGTTGCTGGTTTATACAAATGCAACTGTCTTTTGCACATTGATTTTATACCCCAGAACTTTATCAAAGTCATTTATCAATGTGAGGAGGCTTTTGATGGATTCCCTTGGTTTTCAAAGTATAGAGTTATATTGTCCACAAAGAGGGATAGCATAACTTCCTCTTTTTCTATTTGGATACCCCTAAGTTCTTTCTCATGCCTGATTGCTCTGGCAAGGACTTCCAGCACTATGTTGACCAGGAGGAGTGAGAGTGGACATCCTTGTCTTGCTCTCGTTCTTGGGGGGAATGCTTCTAGTTACTGCCCATTGAGTAAAATATTGGTTGTAGATTTATCATAGATTGCTCTAACTGTTTTGAGGAATGCTCTTTCTGTACCTAGGTGTTCAAGGGTTTTTTTCAAGAAGTGATGCTGAATTTTGTCAGATTCTTTTTCTGCATCTAATGTTGCAATCATGTGGTTCTTGTTTTTACATCTATTCATGTATTGAATTATGTTTATGGTCTTGTGAATGTTGAACTAGCCCTTCATTCCAGGAATGAAGTCTCCCTGGTCATGGTGGATGATACTTGAGATGTGTTGTTGGATCCAATTTGTTTGAACCTTGCTGAGAATCTTTTCATCTATATTCATCAAGGAGATTGTCCTGTAATTCTCTTTCCTTGTTGAGTCTTTGTCAGGTTAGGGTATCAGTGTGATGTTAGCTTCATAAAATGATTTGGGGTGAGTTCCATCTTTCTTGATTGCCTAGAATACTTCTGATAAGATTGTATCAACTCCTCCTTGTATGTTTCATAGAATCCGGTTGTAAAGCCATCTGGTCCGAAGCTTTTTTTGGTAGGTAGATTTCTTATGATGAAGTTGAGTTCCTGAATTATAATTGGTCTGTTTAGGGCTTCAATTTCTTGTCTTCACAGTGAGAACTACAAAACATTGCTCAAAGAAATCAAAGATGACATAAACAAATGGACAAGTATTCCTTGCTCATAAATTGGAAGAATCAGCATTGCCAAGACTTCTTTCCTACCCAAGGTAATCTGCAGATTCAATGCAATACCCATCAAATTGACAGCATCATTTTTCTTGGACCTGGAAATAACAATGCAAAAATTCATATGGAAGCCAAAAAAGAGCACAAATACCCAAATTATTCTTCAGAAAAAGGAACAAAGTAGAAGGTATCACACTACCAGACTTTAAACTTTATTACAAGGCTACAGTGACTAAAACAGCCTGGTACTGGCACAAGGATACACACAAAGACCAATGGAACAGGACAGAGATTCCAGAAGCAAAAACACAATCTCTCAACCAATTCATCTTTGACAAGCCAACAGTAATAATCATTGGGTAAAGGAGAGGATATTTAGCAAATGGTGCTTGGAAAACTGGTTGACCACATGCAAAAGAATAAAACTGGCTCCCCACTTATCACCATATACAGAAATAAAGTCTAAATGGATCAAAGACCTAAATGTAAAACCTCAAAATGTAAGAATCTTGGAAGAAAACATAGGAAACACCCTTATGCACATTGGAGTAGGCAACAAATTCTTGACCAAGTCCCCAAAAATGAATGCCATAAAAGCTATAATAGGTAAGTGGGACATCATCAAATGAAAAGGTTTTGCACAGCAGAAGAAATCGTCAAGAGAATAAAGAGAAAACCCACAGAATAGAAAAAAATATTTGCTAATTATGTATCTGACAATGGCCTAACGTCCAGTATCTACAAGGAACTTAAACAAGCTGAAAGGAAAAATAAATAAATAACCCCATTAAAAATTGGGCAAAGGACATGAATAGACACTTTGCAAATAAGACCTACAAGCAGCCAACAGATACATGAAAAAATACTCAACCTCACTAATCATCAGAGAAATGCAAATCAAAACTACAATGAGGTACCACCTAACTCCAGTAAGGATAGCCATCATTGTTAAATCAAAAAACAACAGTTGCCGGTGTGAGTGTGTAGAAAAGATAACACTTCTACACTGTTGGTGGGAGTGCAGGCTAGTTCATCCTCTATGGAAAGCAGCGTGGTAATTCCTAGAAGAACTAAAAACTGACCTCCTATACGAGCCAGTAATACCTCTCCTGGGAGTATACCTGGAGGAACATAAATCCTTCTACAAAGAAGACATCTGCACACACATGTCTATAGCTGCACTATTTATAACAACAAAAACATGGAATCAACCCTACTGCCCATCAAAAGTGGAGTGGATAAAGAAAATGTGGTACGTATATACAATGGTTCACACACACAGTCAAAAAGACTTCTCAGCAAATTGGATGGAGGCGGAGACCATCATATTTAGTGATCACAGAAACAAAGAACTGAATACTGCATGTTCTTATTCATAGTAGGACCTGAACATTAATCATAATAGCACAAGGGATTGTCACTGGGCACTGCCAGGGGAGGAAGGAAGGGCGCAGGGCACGTAACAACACAACACGTACCTGGTTCCAAACCAGGGGAAGTGAGGGCCAGTTGGAGGCCGAAACTTCACCTGCATGCACCCTACTTGTGTAGTTGAGCCTTACTTGGACCCTACATTGCAAAGAATAAAATAAAATAAAATAGAAAAATAAATTTACTGAAGCCGAACACAGCCTCTCACAACAATGCTACCTAGTACACTGATGCAGATGGGTTTCTGAACACTTACCTAGCAGGAGAAGCCTGTACTCCAAGGGGCCTAACCTCCAAAAAATGATTATATTTTTTTGGCTGTTGGAATTCTCCTTTGTATTTACTGATGGTTTTTGGAAGAGCTCTAGAACTCTAAAGGTGAGCTCAAGGGCATATGCAAACTAGTAATAGGAGTTAGCAGGCTGACCCTCTCAGGCACTTGTCCTTCTCCCCTATTATACATTGCCTCTAGAAAGTTTTATTTTAGCTGTTTTAATTGGAGAATTCAATTCTACCCAAATGCTAGGAAGACTTTTTAAAAGAAGCATAAGATGACAGCTTGTCCCAAGAAAATGTCAGGAAATAAACAAGTAGAGACTTTCCATTTTGGTAATAGTAGACTAGATAACTTGGGTCAATGCTCTCTCAGAAGACAATTGGATAAATTAGAGACAAAATTTCAAAACAACTGTTTGAAGGGTTTGATAAACTAATAAGACAGTAAAGAATTATCAGGACAAAATGCAGAGCCTGAATTTAGAAACACTTTCCCCCTGATGGTGACCAAGGGTTGAGCAAAGTAAAATAAAGCCTAAGAAAAAAGTAAGCAAATAATACACATTTGTAAATCAGTAAAATAGAAAACAATCATAAAATAGTGAAGGTCAACAAAGCTGTAGATGATTCTTTGCAAAGACCAATAAATTGGATAAAACACTGGTGACACTGACAAATAAATAAAAAAAGGTACAAGACACAAATAACCAATGTTAGGAGTATAGAAGCCTTTTGTTATTATAAACATAATAAAAGTTTTCATGAAATTTTAAGTCAACAAATTTAAACATTTTAATAAAATGGAAAATTTGCTTTAAAAGTACAATTTAGCAAAACTGATACAAGAAGAAACGAAATCAAAAGTATATTCACATACCTATTAAAGAAACTAATTGTAAATATTTCCATATAAAACAACTTTGGGCCAGGCAAATACTCCCAAGCATTTAAGGAAGGAATAATCCCAATAATATAAATATTTCAAGCATAAAGGAAAAGAAAAAGCACTTCTCAATAGTTTCTGAAAACCAGCATAGCTTTCATAAGAAAATGTGATGAGTAAATCAAGAAAAAGAAAACAAAAGTACCAGCCAATCTCATGCAGGAATATCAATGTAAAACTCTTAAACTAAAAATTAGTAAGATGTTTTTGTAATATATAATAACCCAAATACAGCGGGTTTATTCCAGGAATGAAAGGCTAATTAAGCATTTAAAAAATAAACAATGCGATTTACCACATTAACAGAACAAATGAGAAAAGTCATATCAATGCTTCATTAGATGAAGAAAAATGTTTAATATAGTTCAGCATCCACTCATAATTTTAAGAAGAAACTGTGGTTAGAAGAAACTTCCTTAATTTGAAAAGGATTTTATAATAAGCCTATAGTGAATATCATAGTTAAAGGTAAAATATTAAACGCTTTCCTTTGAGATCGGACACCATGTAAGGATGACCTCTATCATTTCTATTAATCAATAGGGACTGGATGTTCTAGCCAGTACAGCAAGACAAGAGAAATAAATACATCCTATTAGGACTGAACAGTGTGGTAGGTACCATTGGTACTTCATCTATACCATCTCAGTTTTACCACTTCAATGTGCACTAGCCAACTTCAACTTGCCTAATGGCAGGCTAAAAGTGGCTCACCCTAGGAAATTAATTCACCCTTGGGAACATTCCTCAGCCACAGATGTGTAGGATATTTAAAATAAATAGATTGCTTACCCTTTGCATGTGAAAATTCAGATGCACATTTTCTACAATAATTCATGAATTCCACAGTAGGGTTAAGTTTTCAACATAACTTGCTTGATAGTGAACTCTTTATCAGCTGTCTTCTTTCACTTCTTTACTCCTGTGTCTTGTGGTCAACTCCAAACAACTACTTGTACTTGAATCAGCCGTGTGAAATGGTTCACGCTTCTAATCACAGTATTTTGGGAGGATGAGCCTGGTAGATCACTTCAGCCCAGGAGTTTGCGATCATCCTGGGCAACACTGTGAGAAACTGTCTCTACAAAATAAAAAAAATAGTGAGGCAAGAGGCTGAGTCAGAAGGATTACTGAGCCCAGGAGACTGAGATTGCAATGAGCCATCGTTGCACCACTGCACTCCAACCCAGGTAACAGAGCAAGATACTGTTGCAAACAAACCAAAAATAAAATAAAATAAAATAAACACACACACACACACACACAACTTGAATCTTTGTCTCAGGGCTATTTATTGGGAATCTAACATTTAATAGACAGGATGAATAAATCTGTCACTATTCAAAGATGTTATGACTGTGGATATAGAAAACTCAAGGGATAGAAAAATTATTATAATTAATAAACGAACAAGGTTTATGGATGCAAGATCAATATACAAAGATTGGTTATATTTCCAAATGAAGTTTTAGAGCAGTTACCAGAACTCATACACAGGAAAAAATCTATTAAACGTGTGCAGGCCCTCAGAACTATAAAATAATAAGTAAAACAAGTGAAAACTGATATAAATGAAGGGAGAGTAAATGATCATAAATTTGAATAAGTTTTTACGTGAAATTTGTCAAGCTGTTTCTGAAACTACATAGCTGTGTAAAAGGTCAAGTATAGCTTAGACACTACTGAAGATAAACAGAGTAGAAAGACTTATTTTACTAGACAGCAAGAATTAGCATAAAACTACAGTAGTTGTGACAAGGACTCAAAGATAGAAAACTAAATTAATGGAATAGAAGACAGAGCCCAGAAATAATCCTGCACACAAATGAGCTATTGATTTATGAAAAAGGTGCTATTATAGACCAGTAGGAAATGAATGCTCCTTTCAATAAATGGTTCTAGGTCAACAGAAAATTCAAGTAAAATAATAATAATAATAAAACAATGCCAACTTCATACTTTACAAAACATATCTGTAGGGGAGATGCAAAGCAATGAAGCTTATGTAAGGTTATATAAAAGAATATATGCATGATCTTAAGTGGAAAAAGATGACTAGGGTGCAACGACCTCTATTAATTATAAAGAGAAAGTACTGACATGTTGTATTATATCAAAATTAGAAATTTCTATTATCAAAATAGACCTTTAAAAGGATGAAATGGTATCTACATACACAACATACATATCTAAAGAAATATTTATATCCAGAATATAAAGAAAACCACTACAGATAAATTAAAAAATAGAAATCAATAGAAAAATATACAAGATACTTGAATAGGTAAAGCCCTATTTCAGCGGTCAAGAAGTGAATGAAAAAGTGTTCAACTTTTTCTGTAACCAGAGAAATAAAGTGAAAATCACAATAAAATTCTACTACACGTTCTCCAGATTAGCAAACATCTAAAAATTAACATACTGGTATTAGCAAAAATGTGAGGCAAAAGGGAACATTATACCACTTTTGGGAGAATAAACTGGTACAAGCACTCTGATATAGTATTTACTAGTAAGTATATCATGTACAGCTAAACATGCATAGCCTATGACTTTACAGCTTCACTTTACTTATATGCCCAAGAAAATTGTAAAAGTTACATGAACAAAGATGGTCATAGAATCATTATTAATGATAAATATTTAAAGCCATCCAAATGTCCATCAAAATTCAAATACATACATCAAGATATAGCCATACAATGGAATTCTATATAAGGTCTGACAATGAAATTTGTGAACTGTGCTATGCACCTCATCGCTGCATATCACTACAGTCACCTTCGAAGTACTTTCCTTGGGAAGCTATGCATTGATGCCAGTACCAAGTCCATTAATAAAAACAATTTTGGAACCATTTTTCTGGAATGGCCACAGAGCTGTTATTGTATTACCCTTGATGTCCTGAATGTCAACAAAATGTCTTCCTTTCAATATTTTCTTTATCTTTAGGTAAAGAAAAAGTCATTGGGGGCCTGATCAGGTAAGTAGGGAGGGTGTTCCAATTCAGTTAGTTGTTTACTGGCTAAAAATTCCTTCACAGACAGTGCTGTGTGAGCTGGTGCATTGTCATGATGCAAGAGCTTGTTCAGGACCATTTTGGCACACACCTTTCTCATGCCAAGATTTCAGTTAGTATCTTCCTAACTGTTTCTCTATCAATGTTTATTTGATCTGCTATGCTTTACACAGTCAGCCAAAGATTTTGATGCACAATTTGATGAACTTTTGCAATATTTTCATCAGTTTTGCTCATTACTGGCCATCTGATCTCTCTTCATCAGTGACACTTTCTCTTCTTTCAGAAAAACGTTAAATTCATTTGTACACTGCTGTTGTCTTCATAGCATTTTCCTCATAAACTTGGACTTGATTTCACTTCCATTCTTGCCAAGTGTAATAAGATATTTAATATTTGTTGCTCAAGTTCAAACTCTGACATTCTCATGATGACAACTCTGATAATCATTCCAGAAAAAAGAGTTTCAAAATTGCTTCGATGGATGACCTAGGCACTGGCATCAAAGCCTAGCTTCCCAAGGGGAGTACTTCAAAGGTGACCATAGTGATTTTCAGCAATGAAGTGTGTGGCACTTTTTCTAGGATGAATTTATGAACTTAATTGTCAGACCTCATACTACGTTGAACATGGACAAACTACAACTACACCTAACAGATGGGATGATCTTACAAATATGATTATGAGTAAAAAGATACAGACATAAAGTAATATATGTTTTATGATCCTAGCTATATAAATTTTTTAAAACAAGACATAGATATGAAAAACTATAAAGAAGGGTAAGAAAGTGATCACCGGCTGGGCATGATGACTCAAGCCTATAATCTGCACACTTTGGAAGACTAAGGTGAGGGGATTGCCAAAGCCCATGGGTTCAAGGACAGCCCAGGCAACTTGGCAAGACCTCACCTCTACAATAAATCAAAAAATTAGCCGCTTGTGGTAGTTCACACCTGTAGTTCCAGCTACTTGGAAGGCTGAGGTGGAAAGAAGGATCACCTGACCCCAGCAGGTCAATGCTGGGGTGGCCGTGAGCATGCCACTGCACTCCAGCCTGGGCGATGGAGTGAAACTCCAACTCCCCCCCCAAAAGTGATCACTTTTTTAGGATAGTTGGTTTACCTTTGAGAAAAGGCAGGATTAATGATTGTGAAAGCATGAGAAAGACTTTTAAGATACTGGTTATGTTCTGTTTTTAACTTGGAAGTTCCATTCATCACTGCTTCTTCAAGTGTTGTCAACAAAATAGAACCATCCATGAACTATTGGTTATAAGTTATGCTGTTGTTGGACTCAGAAAACAGCACACCAAAATGAAGACCACAAAAGCAGCCTTAGAAGCAAAAGTTTTTCTCTGACCTCCTGGCCTCCTTTCTGTCAGTTCCATTTTCCCCTAAGGCTAGCCATGAAAACTAGAATCCCTCTTCCCTGAAGATTTCTGTGTCATGTAAAGCTATGATTCCAATGCAGGTCATAGAAAACAGAGCCCTATTCCCTGAAACCAGTCATAAAACCAAAAAAATATTACTTCTCCCTTACCTTTCTATGTAAAAACTGGCAATAAAAACATTAACTGACCTAACTTGTTTGACTATAGGGCATAAGACCCCCATTTCAGAAAAGATCTTGCCTATACCCAGAAGGAAGAAAAGTTGCCCAGAGAAGCCAGGAAGAATCTGGATAGACAGGCCTTGCTGAATTTCCACACTCAATCCTTAATGAAGATCATACTCTTTCTTTCCAGTCATATTTCTACATGGCGGTCCATACTCTGTTGAACCTAAGCATAAAAATCACAATTCCTCCTGTATTTTTGAGTCTTCATCCTGAAGGTTTCTGTGTCATGTAAAGCTATGATTCCACAAACTTGTATGCCTTTTCTTTATTAACATGCCACTTGCCAGTGATTTTCAATGAACCTTCAGAGGGTGAAGGGAACCTTGACCTCAACACTGTGAGGGTTAATATCAGTAAGACTGGAACTTGCCTGAGCTGTTTTGCTAAAGTCCCTGCAAGGTTCTGACCACCAATCAAGGCATGAAACATACTGATTAATAGTGTTTCTTTGTAAACATGAGTCAAAGGAGTTTAGAGGTGGTTTGTACTAGCTTGTCAGCATTGTTCATTGTTCACATGGACATTGATTATCTGTAGCTGGTTTCAGTGTGACCGCTGAAGAGCTATGCCACTGGGGCTGGTTACACAGCAAGAATATGCCGACCTAACTAGCAGAACTTAAAATACACCAGCAAAAATCCATGTGGGTCTTCCTGATGCAAAATATATACATGTGTCAATGGTCCAAAAGAAAAAGTGTGTCCAGTATGGCCCTACAGAGGTAAGACAACCAGAGACTGCATCTGGCCTCTCTGTTCACCTGACTGGGAAGCAATCTTTGTCTGTGATGTGTAGCCTTATTTTAATGCTGCTATGATATTGTACGCTTGTCTGTAACAAACTGTGTATTTGTATGCATTGTCATTTTGGGTCCTTTGAGTTTCTTTAGAAATCAAATCCTGTCTAGTCTCCACTACTAGCCCATGGGTCCAAATGAGATAAGAACAGAAATTGAGAGTAAACATTCAGAAACTGTTTTTGACCAAGTCATTTTATGCCTGTTGAATATAATACTCAAAATATTGGACTTGGATTTTGTTTGCCTTTTTTTTTTCTTTTTTCTAGTAATTCATTTCTACTGTTTTTTTTCAAAAGTAGACATTTTTATAAAACCATGTGTTTTCCTTTTCTCTTTTTAGTATTTCATTTTAATTGTATTTTTTAACTGATGGATTAGAAAAAAGAAACAAACAAAGTCTGGTCCTTTATGACAGATAGTTTGAGAAGCACTGTTTCACATGAATGTTCAATTTATGATAAATCATTATGTGGTACATCTTTGTTCTATACACCTTTATCTAAGTGTGTCATAGTTTACAACAACAACAGCAAAGGTATCCAAGAAAAAGCAAACAATCCTATAAAACTGGTTTTGTTCTCTTATATTAATTTCCTTCCAAACCCACATACCATTTCTTTGTTGTCCTATGAGTTTTCTCACATTCTGGTATGGCTTGCTTTTACCATCCTGGAATGCAATTATTTGTTAATCTGGGTGTTATCTACAATAGACTTTGAGCTCCTGGTGCCAAGACTACATTTCAGTGTACAGTGTCTGCCACATAGTATGTACTCAGTAAATACTTGCTGAATAAACAAATGTTTCTGGCCAATGTTTGTTAAACACTCTAGCATTCACATGACAGCCCCTCATTTTTTTTCATTACTCCTGTCTAAAGTTGTCAGTAAATTGACTAAGCACCTAGTATCTAGCTTGTGCAGAAATACAATACAATATCATGACAAGCATTTGGCTAGGCTTCAGACAGTATATTTATGTTCAGTTACAAATACACAACTTGTTTCATGTCTCTCTTCAGCCAAAATAACCTCAGCTAGAATTTAGACAGAACATGGTTTCACCACCAGAAATGAAAGATTGGATAGGAAAGTAGCTTAACAAATTTTGAGTATCACCCAAAGTAAAGCATAGGTGTTGTCGTGTTAGGATATATGTTTATATATCGGTTTTCTTCCATAGTTTCTGGCTCATAATCTTCATAGCTCTTGTGACAGTCTTTTGTTACTTTGTTAGGTAAGTTAGGCTTCAGGGGAAGACCTTAGGAAACAGAATCTCTTTCCTGCCCCACTTTCACCTGCCCCAAGGAAGGACTATAATCTTCCCCTAACTTCCAATTGTGGATCTTAAGATCCTCCCCAGAGAAGGACCACCCAAGGCCCTGGGGGGAAAACGCTGGCATCATAAAGTTTCCATAAAAACTCAAGAGTATTGTGATAAATGTTCAGGATGCACTTATGAGGGAGAACATGTGGTATTCAGTTCTTTGTTTCTGTGATAGGTCAATGAGTATGATGGACTTTAAATCCATTCAATTTTCTGTAAACTCCATAATTTTGTCCTCCTTTATGGTTGTATAATACTCCATCGTGTAAATGTACCATATTTTCTTTATCCAGTCTACATTCAATTATCACAATACTACAAGAGAGGGATTAGCAGTGCCAGAGCACTGCCAGGGGAAGGGGAGGGAATGTAACAACACTAAGGGTACCTGATCCTAAACCAGGAGTAGTGAGAACCAGCTGGATGCCCAAACTTCACTTGCACATAGACTACTTATGTACTTAATCCTGACTTGTAGCTCACATCTTTATAATAAAATAAAGTAAAAAATGAAATAAAATAAACTCAAGAGGACTGGGTTTAGATAGCTTCTGGATAGCAGAACTTATGATTTCTGGAGAATGTGGTGCACCAGGGAGTGCATGGAAGTTCCACTGACTTTCCCCATGCTTTACCCTAGGCATCTCTTCATCTATATCCTTTGCAGTATCCTTTACAATAAACTGTCAAATGTAAGTATGTGTTTCCCTGAGTTCTGTGAGTCACTCTAGTAAATTAGTCAAACCCAAAGAGAGAGTTGTGGCAACCCTGGCTGGTAGCTGGGTGTTAGAAGTTCTGGAGGTCCAGATTTGTGACTAAAGTCTTGAGCGAGGGGATAGTATTAGGGATCTGTGGAATCTGACAGTATCTCCAGATAGATAGTGTTGAAATTGAATTGGAAGACACCCAGCTCGTGTCTGCTGCTTAGTGTACTGGAAAAAAACACACAAAAAAACCTACCTCTTGGGTCAAAGAAGCCATCTATGTTGATGTTGATGATTATTGTGGTAGTGGTATGAGAGAAGAGGAAAAACTGGGAGTTTTTCCTAAAGCACAGGTGTGATGATGATGATGATGATGCTGATGCAGCGTAAGTTAGGAATCCAAGGTTTAGAAACAAATACAGCATGACTTGACTATGAATTAGAACTAACCTGTAGTAATTATCCCCTTCAACATGGCAGGCTCTGTGCCAGATAATGGGAATAGGATGACCCTGAATTTGTGGTCTGGTTCACCCAGACCTCTCAGGAGCCCTTCTTTTCTTTCCTTGAAATCTCCCGAAAGTCTTTTACTCAAACAATACTAAATCCTTGGAGTTTTACTGTAATTCTCCATTTACATTTGAAATCTTCTCTGGCTTTCTAATGTAACCACGCACATTATTCCCCTCCAAATATATAAAAAATCCTATAGATTAAAAAAAAATTCTCTTGGCTTAGTCTGCTTAGACTTCCAGCTCACATCCCGAGCCCTCCATCCCCACCAGGCCCCTCCTTGTTATGCATGCTAGGTACCTGGGCATTATCGACAGTGCTATATTGGTGTTAAATGTAATGCAGACCTTCTTCCTGATGGATTGAGGCCACAAGAGAAAATACCAAAAGTCTGAAGCTTACCACATAAATCAGAAACTACTTCATGCTGTGACCATGATAAATAGATCTGAAAATATCTACCAGGAAAATTTTAGAAGAGTCTTAGGGCACTGTATTATCCCTGAATTAAAAGGCAACTTTGCTAAAAATGAACTTTTCTTCAGGCCAGTATGCTTGTTGTTTTATGTTTAAAAGTGAAGTATAGCAAAACCTCAATGAGGCATTAAAGAGATCTTGCTGTTGGAAACTAGAATGCATTTTGCTAAGGGGTGGCTATCATATTAGACAGACAGGACAGAGGTGTTGCTTTTCATAGGGCTAATGGATGGTTTCTAGGTCCTGAGGGTTAGACAATTTTTTAATTTCATGGACTGTACCAGTTTTATTTTATCTGCTCATTTTGATTAATATTCATCCTCTGTCAGATTCAGATAGTAGTTCATTACAGATTGTTATTCAGTATTGTTCAATATTCTGGAAAGTTACACATTTTATTTTGGGATTTTATTATTTGAAAGTGCCATATGATGACCCTAGGTTGAGTTTAAAAGGTCCCAACTTATAAAACCAAGTGGGTTAACTGAAAAGACAGAATGTTTGGGTTTTACCCAATGTCCCAAAAATCATAGGTCTAGCTCTGCATTGGTTCTATTGAACTCATTCCATATTTTGGTCACAAGTTGGTATTTTTTTAGGCAAACTGAATCAATTTTTCTCTTCACATTGTAGTACGAATTTTGAATTCATGAGTGAACCTAGTGAGTTGGGATGGCTCTGTGAATAACAGCAACCAAAGAACACAATGACCCCTTCCATTACAGTAGTCTAGAGAAGTTGATTTAGAAGAGCTGTATCTTGATTAGAAATATGCCCTTACCCAAATTTAAGAATATTTTTAGCTTTTAGTTTTTTTTTAAATTTATTAACTGTAGTATAACAGTAATAGAAACAACCAGCTCAGGAATTTAGAAAATGGAACTAGATTCTTAGTTATTGTGAAATACTGACTCAGTTCTCTGGTTAATCAAAGAAGAACAATGTTATCTTGAATCCACTTTGAAGTAAGGTTAGTAACTAAACAAGAACTCTATCTACTTTAAGTAGCATGACAACTGTGGTGAAAGGGTCCAGCTATGGAGTCAAAACAGTGTGCTGTACTGGGTGATCACAGGTGAGTTACTTCATCTTACTAAACTTCAGTATTCTTTTCTGAACCAGTAAGATATAAATAGTATCTATTTCATATGGTTTTAGAAGTCAAATAAAATCATGTGTATAAAATGGTCATGCAATTCCTTAGACAAAGCTAGAGTTCAATTACATGAACACTATCATTATTATTATAAACAGGTATATGTTATAACATGTAGAAAAAAAAGATAAAACCACAACACCTAAATGCTCAAGATAAATAGTAAACAGTGGCATTATTAAAGGCTACTGCCCATCAGCTCCAGTGCTGACTGCTGATACTGAAGATATTGAGAAGAACGTGTCATTCTATGGCTGGGGAAATACCAAAGCAAAACCTGGAAGAAGTGAAGTATCCTGGAGGGAGATGCCAACAGAGAAAGACTTCTTGCCTGTTATGCACAAAATGCATTGGAACAGAAGGAAGTAATAAAAAGTCACACTGAGAAACACAATAAAATGATACCTCATCAAAATGATCTAACTATTGCTTAAGTAATTTTAATGTGTTGTTTAGCATAATTTTATTGAGATGTAATAGAGCATCAAGGCAAGGAAGTGCCCAAATTTGTGAAGATGGCCTTGGATTCAAGATACGTTTTTTAGAAGGGAAGATATTTCTTGATTGGACGAATTATGAGGCAAGCTCTTGTTCTAAAATGGTCCCATGCAGATTCAGGGATTGTAATGCAATTATCTAAATGCAGTTGGACAAGATTGAAAAATTCAATTTTTTTTCAACATGAACACCTTAATGTTTAATTTTATTTATTCTTTCTCTGTACTTGGAGAAATCACCCTTATCCTCCAATACCACCACTACTACTGTTGGAAGACAACAAGGGTCTCTAGGGACTATAGACATTTAATCAACTTGAGCAATCAGCCTGTTTTACAGCCTCCTGTCTTGCAGCCTGTTTTTTCCAAACCCTATGTGGATTGTGGTCACCTAGTTGATTGAAACTAGCTCTTAACAGACCCCAACAATTTATAGATGAAGCCAAGTGAACTTTTCTTACTACCATGCTAAAATCTCCACCCCGGGAGTAGTTACAGCTTCGTTACTACCACATGAGACATATGTACTTCATTTGATTATTTGCCAGGTATAGAAGCCCCAGTTTTTCAGGTAACATCACCACCTCACCATTTTCAAGGTCCTATTGGTTTTTGAAAAGCAAAGCCTCACAAACAAGTCCTGTGCTGCTAATGGCATGAATTCTATTTTATTTTATTTTTTTTATTTTAAAGATGTGTGGTACTATTCAGAATTAGGTATACAAGTGGTCATAATACAGGTAAAGTTTGGGACTCCCTTTGATCCCCACTTTACCTGATTTGAGATCAGTTACCCTTATTGATGTTGTTTCCTCTCCCACCCCCTCTTCCGGCGGTATCCCACTACTACCAATCCTTTTGACAAAATAAAGACTACAAGCCATGTTATCATCTCAATTGGTGCAGAAAAAGCATTTGGCAATTAACTTTCTTCGAAAGGTCATTTGAGCAATTGTGGGGAAAAAAGGGGGGGAATGTGCTGAGAGAGGAAAGGAAAAGCTCATTTAGCCACGAGGTGGAGTACGTGCTAAAGTCTTGAACAGAAAGACTCAGAAGTCTGGATACCAATCCAGGAGAGATTTTCTGGGATAGTCTGAGAAGAGCGTGAGCAAGTAGACCAAGTTGAGAGCATACACGAGAGACATTATTTAAATGCCCAAGGAAGGCATCAAGCTGAGAACTCGCTAGCCAGTATAGTCATTTGCATGTAAGTAAGAACTAGTGCCTCACCCAGAGTTTCAGCCAGTCAACCAAGAGTCTCATTTCAGCCTGAGTAAAATTATCACCTGCCCCTACTTGTGGTTTTTCTTCACCTCATTTGACCACCCTACATAGCTCCAAAGTCACATATTAAATTGTCAGAGAAATATAATTAAAACAAAATCTTCTCCCAAACCAAAAAGTTCTTGATAAAGGTAATAGAAAAGAAAACAGTTTCATTATTGACTAAACATTAAACCAGAATGTGGTGTCCATCACAGGCAATCCACCAAGAGATGGCAAAGACAGAAAGAAATTCAACCCTTTTATAAAGCCAGGCAGACACAACTCATTATCTACATGCTCTCTAAATAGAAAATAATCAGTCCTCAAGTAAGAAAGTTTGACAGCACTATTTATTATGTATAGTTTATCCTAAATTTACCTGCTAATTGGGATGGCCATCTGTGTTAGCTAATTGACTTTATACAGAGGAAAAATAAACTTTTCAAAGCTCTTTGACAGAAAATAATCTTGCAACTTGGAGATAGGCAACCACTGAAATTAGGCTCCTTCTCTCCCAGAGAAACTGGGAGATGAGGGCACTCCCCACCTTGATGTTTCTATTTCAAAGTGGCTCCCAGGCCCTTGAGAAAGAAATTCCTGGATCATAAAACTGGCAGGAGGCATATTTAGTTTCTAAGAAGATTAACATTCATTTCAAAGAGACAGAGAAAGAATTTACCATTACAAGTTTTCTAAAGTAAATGCTCTAATAAAAGGAATGGGAAAGAAGTCTATTCCCTTATATTTAATAAGGATAATTAGGCTCTTGTTTTAATTTTAATTTTTAAGTTTGCAGGGAGCTCTGTACCTGTATGTAATGGTGGAGAGGAGTTTTCATGCTGGCACTCTTGGTTGGAGTGAGTGAGCATGGAAGAGTTCTCCCACTTGAGAGAGTGGCCACAGGTAACGGCCATTCCAATGAACAGAACAGTGCTTAGCCTACAATACATGGTTGATAAACTGTTTTTAAAACAATAAGAAGACAGCCTGACATGTAGCTTAAATAAAACTACACATGTATAATGAAACTTAATGACCAATAATATTGTTGTGAACCATTAAGGAAATCATAATGATTATTTCTTTCTCTAACCAGTCAAGCTACCTCTTTCTCACCTGGTGGATTCTCAAACACTTCTTTTTTTGCCTTTACTAGATGCAGAAAGTTTTCGTTTGTTTTGTTTTGTTTTTACCAGTGCATGGGAATTTCAACTCTATCCCCATAGTCCCTAGAAATACTTATGAAAATCAAATGAGACCAAGGATGGGGAAGTGCTTCTGAAGTTTCCAAAGTTAAAGTGATGTTAAAGTGAAGTATTACCATTCCTGGAATTGAAGTGATAATTCAAAGAATAGTCACTCCAAATGACACATATTAGGCTTTTAAATGCATTGTACAGACACATATTTAATTTGAACATTAGAATAGATACTACTAGTTCCTAAGAATGTCAATTGAATGGGCTTGTAAAAGCCAGGCTGAGAGAGGGCTGCAGAAATAGTTTCTATTACATCTCATGAATAACAGATAAAACAGCAACATTTGTTTACATCTTGGCAACTGTCCTTGAAAAATTTAGGGTTTATTATCTTTTATAAGTACTAGTGACCATCAAAAAAATAAAATAAAATAACAGTCCCTCAAATCCTGTTATGGGAGCTCTAGTTATAGTCCAAATCACCTATATCTTAAGATAAAGCTAAATTTGTCTCACATCATTCTCTCTTCTGACCTAGAATTCAAATATCTGATTTGATTTTGTCCTTGAATGACTTGGCTCTTACAATCACAAACCTGATCTGAGGAATTTATTAGGACAAAAAGCAACTTCCAGGATATAGCTCAGAATTAATAAATACAATTTAACTCCCACACATTTCCTGTTTCTATCTAAAATTCTGGATAATTAAATTTATATTTAGAATAGTGATCCTAAAGTTTTAGAGTTCTTCAAATCTTTAATTGAGTTGTCAATGACATTTAGCAGAATTTTAGTGGTACATTGATTCCAATGTACCCTGTTTCTTTGAAAGTGATAATCTATACTCAAGTTCAGACAATATGGAAAGATTACAGAGTACAGGCAGAACTCAACACATATTTTGCTCTTTACTGTAAGGAAAACAATCTTGGACAACCCCTTTGGGTCCCCTCCCACCATGGAAAGTTTTCTGTCCTCTCAAAAAATCCTGATTTCTAAAAGAGAGAGAAAAAAAAAAAGAATCCTTATAATGTGGTAAACGCTGATTAAGCAAAATATTCAGTTTACCAGAATATCTCTTTAAGCACATTCTTAAGATTATAAAAAATTACTATTCAGAATATCTTTCATTATATCAACAAAATATACAGCTGGTTAGTGTAGGAGTGGAGGGAATTTTTCCTCCTTTTCTGAAGTTTCAGTTCTACTGACAGGAACTGACAAAAGATAGATTGAAAGAAAAAAGTGCACAAATGTATTAATGTGCACAGGAACCATATGAAATATAAGACTGAGAAAGAGCCAGATAGCTGAGACTTAAATATCACCTTCTTCATAGAGGAAAGAGAAATAGAGGTGCATAGACCATTTTCAGGGGTAATATTTTTTTTTAGGAGAATTTAATGGGCCCCAAGTACAGACAATAATTTGTAAATGATTCCTTTGGAAATTGAATAGGACTGGCAAGTTTTAGGAGGGTGACTGGTGGAACTGCACTGTGAACAAAGGTTGCCTTACTATGCAGACAAAATCTCTTATATAATCTCTGGAAACTTCCCTTGGAAGAATAGATTAAAAGTATGTCTGGATATAATGAGAACTTTCAGTTTCTTCTTTCCTCTGGTGGTTAATCTTTCCTCTTTGTTTTTTGTTGCTGTTGCTGTTGCTGTTGTTTAAATGGGATTCCTGCAAAAAGAGTTTAAGACAATGGCATTTATTTTGGAAAGAATTTTTCTCAGATAAGGAAATTCCAGAGAGAGACCCTTCCTGAGTTTTGACTGAGGAGAAACAGGAGAAGGATAGGAAGTTTTTGCTTCTAAGGCAATGCCTAAATTCTTCAAATTTATTTTAAGTGCACTGTATGACAAAGGAACGTAATTTGGAGTATTAATTTCTGAGTCTCAACATTGGCTAGGATTTTCACTCAAACTGATATCTGGGCATCATAGGGCATAGGGATAAATACAAAAAGATCCCTAGAACCTATATACAACACAAATGCTGTGGTGTTCACAAGGACAGTCAGTCAGTGTGACTGTTGTTTGCAAGTTGTAAAGATGTCTATATATTAGCCACTAGAAAAACTTAAATATTTTTCTTATTGATTTATTACACCAAATGTTGACCAACCAGAATGCCATATTGCCACCCAATATGTTTAAATAAAAACAATCAAGAAAAGATACATATATTATTCCTAAGGTATGTGCCAGTGATAAAGAGTGTGGAAGGTAATTTGTAAACATACCAGCAGTGATCCAGCTTTCAACAGATGGTGATGCAGAGCTGTGTTAACTCAATTTTAAGAATAAGCTCTTTGAGAATAGTAAGGTGAGGTTTCACAAAAGAGCTGTTGATTGTTGCCAAAGATTAAAAGACTAGGCATGTATTCAAGATTGGTCTAAAACCCCTGAACCTCCCAAGTAGCTGGGACTGTAGGTGCATGCCACTATGCCCAGTTAATTATGTTTTATTTTTTGGAGAGACAAAGTCTTGCTATGTTGCACAGGTTGGTCTCAAACTCCTGGATTCAAGCAATCTTCAAAATACTGGGATTACAGGAAGAAACCACCACACCCAGAGATGTTCAACTTAAATATGAACTTGAGCAGATATGTCCAATCAAATGTCAGTGATACAATTATGGAGAAACTCTGTGATGTGCATGGTGAGAGAATTGGGAATGCTACAATCACAGATGCTAGCAGCAACTCAAGTTCAGGCAATATGGATAGATTACAGAGTACAGGCAGAATTCAACACTTATTTTGTACCTGTTCTTTCCTCTAAGGAAAACAATACCTTACAAGAATGTGTAGGACACTCATGAAACAGTAAGAAACATGAAACAAAGGTCCAGTTCCTAGCAAGGAGTACAGCATTCCTCACTGGCAAAATTCTGTAGCTGGCAGTTAAACATGTAGATTTTAAAGGTCATCATTGGAAAGCAATCTCAATTAATTAAGAAAAATCAGGCAAAACCCATCATAGCAAAGGTAAAAATTCTATAGCCAATGTGTCCACCAGAATTATGTTTGAATTCTCAGTCTCATAGTAGCTATTTGATCTTGAGCAAATTATTTAGCATCCAAGAGTCTCAATTTTTTCATTTGTGAAGTTCCTGTTGTTAACTGTGGTTGTGTTCAGGATTAATATTACAATGAGCTAATGACTGTAAATTATGGTATGACACACTGTTCCCTCTCACTATGTGGGGATAATTACTATTAAGATGCAGAACAGTTGAAGAAAAGGAAAGTCTGGAGTTAGGAATACTTGTGAAGGAGCTTAAAGAAACCTTGAGCTGTTGGGGGCCAGTTAATATTTACACAAAGTCATTCAGGGTCCCAGCAAGAAGAGCAGAGTGACTCACACTATTACACCTAATTCTTAGAAGGGCTATTAATACACAAAGAGTTCTCTTAACCCAGCTGTCATACAAGTTTGGGCTGAAACTTGCCTTTGCCTGCTTCCAACTTATAACCGTTATATAATAGACAGATCTCATTATTGAAAATGCCACTAAAATGTCATTAATAAATCATCTTTCTAGCTCTAAAATCTAAGTAATCTGGAACAAATAAGAGAAACAATCAGAAAGAATTGATAAACGTTAAGTCAAAACTGCAGAGCCTAGGGCTGAGGGTATTTGGTGTATTTTCCCCTGTTAGGGTGATTTGTTATACTAGGATTGCTCTATGTGATCTGCTTTCCCAAAATGTATCAAAGCAAAAAAAAAAAAAAAAAAAAGACTATAGAAGTAGCTTGGCTATATTTATTTTTCTCATCATCCTGAAAATGCTCAGTTTAGAAAATCATGAACTTTCAGTGGCTCACTATTGAATCCAGTTTTATCCACTGATGATAGTTTCTTATGTTTTAGAATAGAAGAAAGAGCTTTGGTGATCATGGTTACACAGTATAAATATTGAGGTCACATGCTGTCCCCTGCTGTCATTCAGGAGTTCATTTGTTCACAGTTCACCTACTTTGTAACATCTGATTGCCTCAATTACCAGCAAACAGTGATTTCCTGAACACTGATGTTCTTCTATTAACTTCTGAAGGAAGTAGCTTGCTAAGAAACTCCACCCTGTCTATCAATCATAATGAGCCAGATCTCTTTTCAAAGGCATTCCTGCAGTGAGAACTCATTCACGTGTCAAAGCATGCTTCTAATTGTAAAGTTTTGCCCTGGTAGACTTGAAATGTCCCAGAATTAAATTAGAGTTTCCAAATACTATTAAAATGTAAAAGTCCAGAATATTTCATGAATTGTAGAGAGACCCCTAGATGAGGGATGATATACAACACATTAGGGAACTCTCAAGTCAGAGAAGAATCTGGAATATAATCAGTGACTTCCCTGGGGTGGGGAGAGAAGCATTGATTATGGAAAAAGTAACTGATAGTAAGAAGTAGAACTGGCCCATCTTTCCAAGGATAATGAAAAAGATTCACATTCTCAGAATAAGAGAATATAGGAGATAAACTATCCATGGTAGAGAAAGGCAAAGTCACACCAACAATTTACAACCTTATGTGAGCAGTTTGTGGAGCTTTCTTATCTCAGAGATGAGATATTCTACAAATAATACCTGAGTGGAGGCTTATAAAGCATGATACAGGTGATCTAAGTCACACCTACTGGAGGAAGGGAGATATTCTGAGTAATTGAGGTCTGAAAAGGCAGCTGCAGAACACAAAGAAGTTTCTACCTTTGTGATAGAGGCTGGTTCCTACCTCTGGGGCAAGAAGAAAGCTATAGTTGCCTCCATATAGCCCAGTCCTCATCCAAGCCCTACCTCTTGTCATAGCAAAGCTTTATCAATTATGCACATTTTGTGGGGCACCAATGGATATAAAATCAAGTTTCTGGTTTAAAATCAATATTGGTGCTAGTAATATTCCAGGTTCATGGTCGTTATTTGTATTGGCCAACATGGGCACGAACTTAATCTAGTCTGTTCTTAAGTCTGGTTGAGTTATATTTTTCACTCTTTTTCTTCCATAAAGAAGCATATGTAAGTATGTAGGAGGTGTGTGTGTGTGTGTGTGTGTGTGTGTGTGTGTGTGTGTGTGTGTGTGTGTTTACTTCTTGAGCCTAGGGCCCAGTCTATTTGAGTCGATATCAAAGACAGTAGAATGATGTTGGCTGATTTTTTGTTGTTGGATTCTGCCCCAATGGATCCTTGAGAGACCATGACTTAAACTGAGTGCCTATATGTACTTGTCCATTTGGGTTTTCATTTCCCTGATCACTGCACATTAGATTTTGGTCTTCATTCTCATCCTGGTTCTCAAGATTCTGAGGATTTTTTTTTCTAGAATGATTACATAGTTCCTTCACTCTAATTTAGAGCCTTGAACCTATCATTGTACTAAGATTTATTCTTACATTTTATAGCTCCAGGGCCATGATGATTCCAATTCCCTGGTTCCATTTGCTAATACTTCAGTCTCTAATTGAGAAAAATCATCTGTTTTTCTCAGGAGCTCCCTTAATTCAAGTTTACAATAGTAAGCCCCAAAGGAGATGTACTCCCCCAATAATGGAAACAGTTCAAATTTGATGTTTGTGTGGTACAGGTAACAGATCATTTAATTTTACTACATTTTCATATGTCAGAGACAGGAGGTTTGAGAAGATAATGCACAATCCCTGTCTGACCTCAAGGAACCTATGCTTTCAAAGGAGAGATGCCCAAAATTAAACTATTGTGGCAGTGATGAGGAGGCAAAGAAGGGAGACATTTTGTTCTGTCTCAGGGTATGGAGATGTCACCAGAGACTTTCCACAAATAATACCTGAGTGGAGGCTTATAAAGTAAATAGACATTTTCCCAAGGAAGTAGGAAAGCAAAGGTATGCCAGGGTGGTAGAGCTGGGGAGACCAATGTGACTCAAGAGGCATGAAGCAACCTGGTTACCTGGGAAATTACAAGTCATACGAGGGATCAAGTTGAAGATAGGTAGTGATCACCTGGGTTGAGGAGTGTTAAGGAAGATGAAATAGAGGGTTTCGATTCTGATGGTGGACTTGTACTCTTGAAACCACCTATATAAAATTACCTTCAAGTCCTGACCCCTTGGGAAGGGGTAGGGCTGATCAATATATTCTTTCTTAAATAATGGAATTGAAACTACTTGCAGAGACAAGAAGCCATTTGAAAGACAGAAAATGATTTCAATCTCCAAAGACCTCACCTCCCCCTATACCTTCCTCCTGGACTGCCTTCATAATGGCTCAGGGCCTGGGCATAAGGAGAGATGGTGGGTAGTGCCTGATAGTTAGGTGAACTGTTGTATAGACTGCATCTATTGTAGAACCTAGGAATGGTATCATTTTCAGACTGTACTCTGGCAGACCAAAACTGCTACCTAAACGCAGAGCACTAGGACATCCTTTCCTGGTCACAGGACCACATGCAGACAGTCTCAACACCCCCCATGACATAATCAACCAATCAACAGCTTGTCCTTCTACTCAGCAAGTTTTCTTTAAAAATCTTATCCTCTGAATCTTCAGAGAGGTGGATTTAAGTGATTTTTCCCACCCTCTTAAGTTAGTTGCTTTGAGATATTAAGTTCTTTTTCCATTGTAGTGTCTACATTTGTTTTCGTTTTTCTGGGCAGTAAGGTATAAGAACCCAGTTCGACCATAACACTCTTGCTTCCATGAAGACTAGATTCTGAGTTCCTAGCTTCTTCTATATGAAAAGGGACTAAAGTAAGACTGCACATTCCACATGCATAATGAGGGTGTTTAAAAAGTTCTGGGCATCCTGAAAATATGACAAATGTCTACTACACAGACCTAACACATATATTTCTCAATTCCACCCAATGAGGAAGTTATTACACTACATAATTTACAAATGACCAAAGTGAGGCACAGTGGACCATAACTTACCCAAGGTTATAGAGCTGGTAAGCAGCCAGTAGGATTAGAATCCAATTCTTTTCACTGCAAACTTTCATAGTTCTTTCTGCAATATGTGCTGCCTCCCAAGGGGAAGGCCCAGAGGCTGCACTGAAAAGTGATCATAGACACAGGAAATCAAAGAGACTCAGAAAAACTCCTCTGAGAGCCAGGAAGCTGAAACTCCCCATACCTTAAATAAGGTTATTATAGCATCGTATCAATTCTCAGTTACCTGGCCTAACTGATGAGTATGTGGTAAGCCCTCCTCCCACCATTTCCCACATTTCCTCTGCATTTTTTCCTTACCACAATTTGGGATTGACATTTACAAATCCAGAAGGATTCAGTGTGACATTTTGTTTTCCTCTATCTACAACAGGGAACAGGGAGAGATGTATGAATTAACATCACCTATCCTTTTTTTTTTCAAAATATAAAGCTTCCTTTACCTTCCTTACTGACATTCTGAAGGCTCCTTTCTTCCTAATTATTCATTGATCAACATAATTTATTAGATATGTAAATAGCTACATGTTTTCTTGTTTGCTTCTGGATCAATTTTCAATGGCAACAGAATGGGCTTAGGGTCAGGAAATATGATTTCTGGTCCTATTTGTGACTCAGGATTTTGAACTGTAGAAGGGCACTGACATCTATGAACTCTTCTATCCTCAACATTCCATTGTATCTATCCTGTCCTGGGTAATTCACAAAGCCACTGGGAGGAACACATAAAATAATGTATTTGAAACTGCTGTAAATTATATACAGCACATAAATCATGTAGCATTATTTAAGCTGCACAGGCTAATCCATATTTTTTTAAGTTCCCACAGCACTGTATGCCCCACGAAGGACTCTCTTGCCCCCAATAACTATGTTAGGTGTTGATGATGGGAATAATTTGAAACAAGAAAATACAGATGAGGGAGAGAGAGCATGTTTGGAAATGCCATGTGACTGGGGCCCTCCTCTTATTCCAGTTGTTTTCTAGAGATGACAATTTAGCTTCTGCTTCCAGCAGGGACCATCCCTATTCTTGAGAGATTTTCAATGAAACTTTGATGCTAGGAGAAAAATGGGCTTATGTCTCTCTTTTCAAATACCCCATTCTGTGTCCATCCCCCACAGGCTAGCACTGTGCAGAGAATGATGGGAGCAGGCAGATAAGTCGTTTCACCGACAGTGACAATGTAGAACCTCATTTTAATTTAATCATCAGGATTGACAGGATTTTTGCCCAGCAACAAATCACCAGGCCCTTCTGCCTGTGCTGGTTTTACACTAGATTGAGTTCCATCATCCTTTATGCTACATTATATCCGCACCTTCACCGGGAGGAAACCCAATTTGCTGTGGATCGCTTGCACACCTTGCCACAAGAGTAGGCTGTTATTTTCTGAAGCAAACTCCCAGTAAATATTCAGGGAGTGATTCTGTCATGTCTCGATTATGGATTCCATTTGAGCAGGGCTGACATTTCTGAAACCTGTGAAAACTACTAAACCTTTTTCTAAGAAAACAAATTACTTTAAGCAATAAATGTCCCTGTAGTAAAACATTCACTGCCCCCAAATACACATAATTTTTTTTTGTTGTTCACCCTATTAAAAGGGCAAAAAACAGAGCTTGGAGCTCTCTAGACAGTTCCTATGTGTAGTGACAGTTTTGAACAAAACTGTGAATTAAGAAGGGAGAGACTGTTTTAACCAGAGGTGACTTTCTTTTCCTTGCTTTTCTGGATCCTTCTACTCTCATCCCCCTCGTATAAGACCTTACAGGCAACAAACGTCAAGCTGTGAACAGATCCAATGGTATTATGAATAGAAGAGTCATTGACGCACATATGAGTGAGAAGAGGACCCTCAAGTCGGGTGGCTCAGATCCAGGAGTAATGGTTTACACATGTAATCCAAGCACTTTGGGAGGCTGACGTGTGAGGATCACTTGAGCCCAAAAGTTCAAGACCCACCTGGGCGACATATTGAGACTGCATCTCTACAAAAAAGAAACACTTTTTTAAAGTCCCAGATACTCAGTAGACTGAAGTGGAAGAATATTCTGAGCCAGACGTTGAGGCTGCAGTGAGTGGTGATCTTGTCACTGCACTCCAGTCTGTGCGACAGAGTGACATTTTAACACACAAAAAAAGAAGACTCTCAAAAAAGAGGCAAGAGCTTAGATCAAAGGAATCAATAACTAAGGGTGTGTTTTTGAGGGTCAAATGGGGGAGAACTTCTGTAGGGATATGAAATGTTTTAGTGCCTTTTAGATTGTTCTTAATCAGCAACCGTTTTCTTCATCAAGATCCCTGTCACATTCCCTCAGTGACAAGAACTGGGCAAAGTTTGATGGGCTCTCGCCCCTGGGGAACCTGCCATCTAACTAGAGGTACAATAGCAGTAAGGATCTCTGGACCTCACTTTGAATATATATTTGACCCCCTTGGATCCCACAGCATCAGCCAACATATAATCATGCATTTAAAAAAACAATCTCTCAGATTGAGCTATTTGTTCAATGTGGTACAGCTAGTAAGTAATTTTTTTAAAAGTTGCACTTTATAGATGCCAAATTTCTTTCTTCTCTACTATACGGCAGGCCCTCACATGCATGATGTCTTGCCAGTGCTACATGATTTATGATTAATTGCCCTTTCACTGATTCATGGTGTTAGACTTCCCTCATGAAAAGTTTGTAAACAATTTGAGGAGGTCACTGCCTTGTCCTTTCCCTCCCTCTTTCCCCACAGTGCATGGGAAGTGCTGATATGCAGGCAAGAGAGTGTTCACAGTTAAGCATAGAGAGGAGCATCATGGGAATGCCATGGTGAGGGGATGTGTGCAGAAGAAATGCAGGAGCCAAGGAGAGGAATTTTGAGGAAAACAAGCAGAAAAAGTGAATTAAAATAGAACTATGAAGGGCAGGAGATATGTGAACCGGTGAGAAAAGGGAAGAAGGATGTTGGGGCTCAGAAGCCAATACCATAAAATATGTCTCCCAGGTTCATTCAACTTCCTAAGGGAATTGCTTACAAGTAATTCTGTTTTCCCTATCCATCCATTCCTCCAATTATTTGTCATCTCTCAATAGAATTTCACTGCTTACCTCTCCCATAACCTGTTTTACAAGAATCCAAGCCACCATTCTTTCTGTAACCTAATGAGATGATATTTATTATATTTCTGTAACTTATTGGAAGTTAGGTCCTTTTTTTTTTGGATTCAGAATCTTAATTTGTAAGTGGGGCTGGAGTGCAGTGCCACGATCATGGCTCACCACAGCCTTGACTTCCTGGGCTCAAGCAATCGTTCTACTTCAGCTTTCCATGTAGCTGGGGCTACAGGTACATGTTATCATGCCTGACTAACTTTTTTTTTTTTTTTGTGAAACCAGAGTCTCACTATGTTGTCTAAGCTGGTCTTGAATTCCTAAGCTCAAGTGATTCCCCCACCTCGGTCTCCCAATGTCCTGGGATTACAGGTGTGAGCTACCACATCTAGCAGCAAGTTAGGTCTTTATACTAAAGACTCCTATGTATATATGTTAAATAAATATGTATTCCTTCTGTCTTATTTATCAATCTGCCCTCATAAAAGTGATTATTTTTTTCAGCGAATCATTAGGGGGCTGATGATCATGGCCCTTGCAACAGCATTATAGGCGCAGAATGGCCCCTAGAACCACAAAGAAGAGGGAAGGAGTGCATGCAGGTCTTCATCTGGTCTTCATCTGGTCACCAGCATCACAGAGGCACAGCAACATCAGCGATGAGGGCCTGAGTTCAGCTTGTTGCCGGCATGAAAGAAAATGAGATGTATCACAATCACAATAAAACATCACTGTGTCTTGTCTCTCTTATCGCTGGGTACATCTTGTTGGGCTGCTCAAGATAGGGTGTGTTTCTTGGTAAACTTTTCTTTTTTTGTTGTTTTGTTGTTGTTGTTGTTGTTTTGGTAAACTTTTCAATCAACCCATTAGAAGGAACTTGGAGAACATCTGCTAACTAAGCATGATGTGTTCTTACACTGCACAGAATGTGCAGAAGAACTAATGGCATCAGCTGCCACCATGCTGTGGCATTCCACTTTACAAAATGATAGGTCGTTATTAAGTGGCAAGGGATATTGATTTTTCAGTATGTTTCTTGCTTGCTCAATTGCTTTGGGTATGATAACAACAACAATGTATACGTTAAATACACTGAGAAGATACAGAAGGTTTGGCTTTGGGTTCTCGATCATGTGGCACTTGCTCTTTGACCTGGCAACCGATGACATCCCTTAACACTTTGATTCTGTTCTCTCAAAAGGAGTCTGGCCTTCTTAGATTGATTTATTTACTGTTTTTCCTTGCTGAAACGTTTTAAAATGTAAGAAGACCCCTCATTTGGAGTTAAGATGGCCATGCGGTAGAGGGCGTGGTCTGGAAGTCAGGCAAGCAATGTCTGGTTCCAACTTTAGGGCTGATCACCTGGTTACTTTGAGGTCACACCACCAATCTGGTCTTCAGTTCTTGCCTCTGTAAGATGAGACAGTTTATAACAAATTATAAGATCTCTTTGAATACTAGGATCAGATTATTCTCTAAAGCCTTAAAGGATTTTTTTTTTTAATTCCAATACTTATTTATTTAGTGCCTGATGTGCCGGGCATTGTTCTAAACCCTAGGGATACAGCAATTTAAAAATAAAAACCCTGTCTTCCAGTAACTTAACCTATAATGGATTGAGATAAATACTTTTAAAAAAAGTAAACATATATCTTGTCAGATGATGGAAAGTGCTGTGAAGAGTCATTAAGCAGGATGAAAGGGATATGGCGTGGACGTAGGAGTATGCTAGGAAGTGGGATGCTAATTTATTTTGGGTAGTCAGGAAAGTCCTTGCTGATAAAGTGATCTCTGAGCAGAGAACCAGTTGAAGGGAGGAAGTAAACCATACAGATAACTGGAAAAGAGTATTTTAGGTAGAAGGACCAACAAGGATAAGGATCCTGTGGCAGGAGAGTGCTTCACATATACTCGGAATCTGTTCTAACGTGCCCTGGCTTGGACAATATTCAAAGACTCAACTAGATTGTTACCATATTTCCTGACTTGCCTTCTGCTCCTGATGTTGGATCAACAAAAACATGAACAATGTTTTGGCAGCACTGGAATATTCTGGAAAATGCCTGCCCTGGAGCACATGGAAAGTCTACCATCACCCCCTATGAACTTGGTATACTAGAGAAGAGGAGAAACTGTCTAGGAGTTTGTAGGTGTTATACTTTTACTAAGTCAGTTGTATTCTTCACAAATATTAAATATTATTCTGAAAGCTTTTTATTTTTCCTGTAAGGAGCAAAGTTGAAAGTTAGGCAGTTGCATCTGAGAGAAAGCTAAAAGCAAAATCTGATCTGTGAAGGCAGGATGATCTTCTGTCTCAGTGTCTACTGTGAAGAGAATATTTATAATTATAGCCACAAAATCACCTTGTAGAAACTTAATAGCTTAATAAGATTTTTAATGAGTCTATTTGAAAACGAGAAACTCAACTATATAAAATGGGCCCATAAAATGTCACGCAGCTATGCTGTGGCCTCAAACAAATTGCAAATAGATCTCATCCAGTATCTTGTAATATCAAGTGCCGAGTTCAGGTGACTGTAGGATTTTGGTTACACTTGTCTCCAAGTGTGCTGAGGAAAGACTTCAGCTACATCTGAGGAAGCCCTACAAGCAGAGCCTGGGTGGCTGACTGTAGGGTGACATACACTCAGTTGCCCCAAGCAGGGGACTGCAGCCAGGGGAGGCATCCTGGCTGTTTCTCTTAGGCCCCATGCCTGTGCACACAGATCATGCAGAGACCATGGGCCAAGTGTTCTTTGCCCTATCAACCACATCTTCAGTTGGGCATAGCGAATGTTCTCTGGACCTTTCCTTGAGGCAGTCGGCCCCACTCTGGGCTGGTTCAGACCAGATCAGATACAACTGAATCAATGCTCATAACTTTAGCTCATTATAATACAGAACAAAAAAATCCCACCCTAGAAAGAAATCATAGCCATTTTGTGTACATGTGACATGTGTATAAGCACATTCTCACACAACACCTGTGCACTAGAAACTAACCTTTTCAAACTTAACCCCGCACTCTGTCTTATGTAAAAGTTATATAACCTGTGTGCTTTTTATAACCTAGAATGTTTTTTTCCTGTCCAGCCACTCCTGTGCCACCTTCCCTATACATAAGTTCCTGAATAAAACCTATGTCTTGTCCTTTGTCTCCAGGTCACCTACTTGGCCTCTCAGACACAATGCCTTCTTTTTGGGGTCTCTGAGGGTCTGGCACTACACTGATCAAATGGGGAATCCTGATAATTCTATTCTTATGTTTGCAGCTCTGCCTAATTACTTCGACCTACACTGATAGTCTCTCTTCTCTGAATGTCTGTATTTTTAATATGATTTCTTAATTTATTTAACATTTCTCTTTAGAATTTGGCAGTCGCTGTTGTTGGGAAGAAGATATAAAGACCACTTTCTCTTTCCTTTGGGTATGGATCCCCTACCAGAGTCTGTACATAATAACCCCTGCCTAAGGCAACAAGAGGTTAAGTATCATGAGGCTTGTAAACCAAATGCTACAGGAGTTTAGACATGGGGGGAAAGAATTGCCATTGTAAATAACCCAGAAAGACTTTCCGGGGGTAGCACTATTTTTGACAAGCCTTGAGGTGAGGACTCCCTAGAAAAATGAGACATGTTTTAGAGAGAGGGTATTGGCGTGCTGACAGAGCGATGAGTATCTAACATGGGCAGATAGGCAAACTCGTGTACAGAGACAGCCAGAGGTAAAGGCTAGACCGTGTGGTGAGAATCGGATCCCACAGATCCAATATTAAAAGTGTTATGCCTGAGCCCGCAGGTTCGAGACCCGCCTGGGCAACTTGGTGAGACTTCATCTCTACAATAAATCAAAAATTAGCCGGGTGTGATAGCGCACACCTGTAGTTCCAGCTACTTGGAAGGCAGAGGTGGAAGGATCGCCGGAGCCCAGCAGGTCAAGGCTGCGGTGGCTGGGAGCGGCCACTGCACTCTAATCTGGGTGACAGAGTGAGACTCCAGCTCAAAACGTAAAAAATAAAAAGTGTTATGGATGTGGATTTAATCTGAGAGTAACTGGGTAGCACTTTGAGGGGCTCAGAACAGAAGCTAGTTACATAAAAACTGACATTGTAGTAGCATAAATATTCTAGAGTAAAAGAAAACTGTAAATAGGGTCGACGGACTTAAGAAAATCAGTACTTCCAACTAGTGTGGTGCCAGGAAGAGGAGATGTAAAAAATGACTCTGACCCCCACCAGCTATTCCGACAAAACATTACATTGTTTGCTGATTGTGCAAAATAGTCTGGGAACCAGAACTGTTTCCTTCTCTCCTGCCCCCCACATCTAGCACAGGATGAATCACAAAACAGATCTCAATAAATATCTCTTGATTGGCTAACAGGAAAACCACTCAACTCCTGCTTAGCCTCTTTAATGGGCAATAAAGGAGGGCATTTCTTGGGTCATCCCAGTTAGCGGGCTAGAGCCAGAACCATGGTGTCACATCAAGGGTTACTGCTAGAAAATCTCCTCCATGAAAATCCCAAAATAATGGCTCGTGCAGCCTCAAAATGCACTACAACAGCTATTACCCTGCTTCCTCCTCCATAAGGAGGCAGAATGCCAGGATCCTTCTTATCATGAAAGTCTTCTGTGTTAAATTTCAGAACTAGCAATGGTGCTCTTCTCATGACTGTGATCACCTGATGCCAACATTTTCAGATAAGAAGTAGAAACATTTACCAAGCATCAGCATTTTTAGTCTGCTCTTGGTATTTCTCAGAGAGGATTGCATGGTCCTATTGAGAACTCTCAGAGTACCAGTGCTTTGTAAAACGCTGCAAGAAAAACATGGGTTCATTTACAAGACTCCTAAGCAACTGGGTAAGTTGCGATGGGTTCTGTAGTCCCACCTCAGAACTACAACTCCATGCTACATTAATCATTGTATGCATACAAGCGTGTGAGGGTTTCCTACTTCTGAAGAGCATTGCAATTTATACCCCACAAACAATCGTCGATGAAGAGGAATTTTATCTCTAAGTGGTGGATATATTTTAGGTCACATTTGTGAAATTTTCACAAGAGTATGCACAATCACATTTCATATTTATTTCTTCTTTGAGTTTCACAATTCTCCTAAAGTGGAATTTATGAACCCGTTTTGTAGATTCTTGTGATAAGATAAACTGACATTGTTTAAAGTCTTGAGAAATATTGTTGTGGAAGACTAAGCTACATTGGTATGAATGTTTGAGATTTTAAAGGCAATTATGAATGTCACAGCAACTTGGATGGATTTAGAGTCTATAACACTCAGTGATCTATCACAGAAAAAAAGAACTGAGTGCCGCACAGTCTCACTCAAAAGTAAACCCTGAACAATTATTGTGCAGAGTTTTATAAATACTATAAAAAAGGGATTGACAGTACAGGAAAACTGCCAGGGGAGGGGTACACACTTCATCAATAAGGGCACCTGATTTCAAACCAGGTGAAGTGGAGAGACCAAAGTGAGGCCCAAACTTCACCTGTACAATGACCATTTGTATATCTAATCCTGAATTGTACTCCACATCCTTAAAATAAAAATAAAATAAAAATATTTTAAAGGCAAAATAAAATTTAGTATTACTTATTAAAATTACTTATAGCCAGGCTTGGTGGCTCAGCCTGTAATCCCACGCCTTTGGGAGGCTGAGGTGAGTGAATTGCCTGTGCCCGCGGGTTCGAGACCCGCCTGGGCAGTGAGACCTCATCTCTACAATAAATCAAAAAATCAGCCAGGCGTGGTAGCGCATGCCTGTAATTCCGGTTACTTGGAAGGCTGAGGAGGAAGGATCGCCGGAGCCCAGCAGGTCGAGGCTGCGGTGGCCGGGAGCGGCCATTGCACTCCAGTCTGGGCGACAGAGTGAGACTCCAAGTCAAAAAATAAAATAAAATAAAATAAAATAAAATTACTTATGAACATATTATTTGACCCTGAACTTCTGCCTCTGGAAATCTATCCTCTCAAAATAATTATACGTGCACACAAAGACAAATGTCTATTACTGCAATGTTTGCCACATAGGAAAAAATGGTGGCACATGCAATGATTAAATCATTTTTCTGTACTACAGAATACTTTATAGATGTTATTTTCAACAGAGAGACGGTTTTCACTTTTTAAATCCACATATCCGTCTGTAGCTTAAAGCTTTTTCAATACATGCAATTCATATATTAATTTACTTTTTTAAATATTTAATGTTAAAAAGAACCTGGGCTAAAGTCCAAGCTGGGCTCACATCTAATGCTCATTTCATGGTGGAATAAATTGTAAAGGGATTTTTTAGATCCACATGTCAAACAATCTAGTTCTCCCAGGATCTGTAGGTCACATAAGCTTTCTGGAGCAAATGTGTTATAAATTCTAACAGGAGTATGTTTATAACTATTGCTCTCCTAGGAGGTCTGGCAGTGCTGTTTTGAGTTTGATGTTATCCAGCAGAGAACAAATGAATTGTGTATCAAGAGACAACACATGAGGCCAACACTGATTTTTTTATTGGTTTAGTAGTTACCCTAGTATTTCCATTCTTCCATCACCTCTTCTATGAAGTCTAATTTATAACTCATATATTTATTTGTTTAGTCATTCAATCAAATATTTATTGTATACTGCACATTAAACGTGAGATTTTAAACAAATACTGTCTTGTTTTTCAGGGAAGATAGAATAGAATAGAAGATAGAAGATAGAATATAAGATGTGTATATATATATATACATAGTATATTATATATTATATAATAGATTATATATTATTATATATATACATAATAAGAGCCATAGTAGGGGTCTATGTGGTTCCTTTCCTGGTCTGTCATTATGGCCTCAGAATGATTCAAATGAGGTAGTGACAGTACGTTCTTGGAAGAAGGTAGAAGTGATGTGATAGAATGATAACTTTGCCTGAGAATCAGAAGCTGGGGATACTAGTCAATTTTCAATTATAAGGCCTTAGACCAGCTATTTAATTTCTCTGAAACTCAGTGTCCTTATTATTAATTATGAGTAAACACATCCTACCTTTCATGCTGATTTTTCAGGGAGAATAGTCAATATAATATACATGAAAGTACAAATGAGTATGCCAAAATAGAGATTTTTTAAAATACACTTTCTTTCTGCAGCTTAGAGGTTTTGTTGAAAAATCCTCAAGTTGTATGGGTTCTCACTTTTTCAACCATGGCACATATAGGGATGCCATCACTGGGTGAGGTATGCAGTAGAAATAACATTTCTGAGTATGGAGTAATGTATATGAAAGTATTAGGTGTAAAATAACTTGTGTTATTAGTCAGAATCCATTATGCATATTGTGAGTATGTGACTGAAGTAAAAGTAGTCTCTATAAACTATCAAGATAATGACAAAAGATATTAGACAAAATGTTAAACTGTGAGCAGACCTCAAAACTAAATTATCTATGATATCAAATATAAATCACCTGTCAAACCAAAGAACACAGAGCACCAATAAGGATGATGAGGAGTCTGCAGAGACAGGAAAAAGAAAGGACACCTAGGAGAAACCATTCAAGCTCTTGGTTATCTCTTTTACAGCATTCAACATTCAGTTGAGGGGATAAAAGTTTTTAGTAAGCCCTCAAATGGGACTTCACAAAAGAGAGATTTTCCCATTGAGGGTCCCAAACGGCCTGCTCAGATCTGTTTGTTATATCATCTGCAGAGGCAGATGCCACAGGGTACACTCCATCTTTTAATCCAAGAATTAGAATAGCACGTGACCTGCCACAATCTCCTTCTCCCAATCTGTGTCTCTCTGCCCTAGGAAAAGGAGCAGAAATAAATATTTTCTAAAGAAGTGTCCACCTACCTTATGTTCCTGGCACCTAGGTACTCTCAGGAAAAAACTGTCCATATAAAGAAAGCTGTATGAAAACCAATCAATCAATAAAAACCTTAGCTAGTGCTCTGAAATCCTAATCCAACTATTTATAAATATGAGAAGTGGTACATCTCCTTTGTCCTGTCTCGACAAAGGTGTATTCAGGGATCAGAGAAAATCCCATTGGTGATGATGTCACATGCACAGTGCCTCCTGTCCCATCAGCACCTCAGAGAGTTCTCCTTCCCCTATTGTTCTAGAAGAGAAAGGATTCTTCTCAGAGCACCACATCTGGACTCTTCACAACTTGGAATCAATTCTGATTATTCTTTATATACTACCAATGCCCTGAGATTAACACAAATTAAGCAAAAATCCCCTAGCTAACATACGAGTCTGGTTTTCTCTGCCTTTTTATGTTTTGTCTTATTGTGCTTGTTTATTTTGTAGTTTTCTTAAAATTTGTTTTTGTTTTAAGAATAAAGATTTGGAAGAAACAATAATTTGACTCTAACTTTCTCCTGATAAGAAAGAAGTGAGCCAGGCTCAGGCTTGGTGGCTTAGCCTGTAATCCCGCGCCTTGGGAGACTGAGGTGAGTGGATTGCCTGAGCCTATGGGTTCGAGACCCACCTGGGCAACTTGGTGAGACCTCATCTCTACAATAAATAAAAAATTAGCCGGACGTGGTAGCATGCGTCTGTAGTTTCAGCTACTTGGAAGGCTGAGGCGGGAGGATCGCCAGAGCCCAGCAAGTTGAGGCTGTGGTGGCCGGGGGTGGCCACTGCACTCCAGTCTGGGCGATAGAGTGAGACTCCAAATCAAAAAAAAAGAAAGAAAGAAAGAAAGAAAGACGTGTACGACAACCCTGTTAACTTTCAAGTCAGGCTTAGTAACGATAAGAAGCCGCTGCCCAGAGACTGTGTCTCTTCTCTAGTCAATGACTTCGGAGTTCCAGTCGCCTTATCACGTGATAGAGGTTAACAATGAGGTGTTTAATTTGATGGTTAGAAAGAATAAGCAGGCTTGTGCTTTAGGGCTGAGATTAAGGTGGTCAGCTGCTGTTGCTTTCTTCTCTTGGTAAAGAAATTCTTGGCAGTCTGAGGAAATAGCCATCTTGGAAGAGAAGACATCACATTGGAATGATTACCACCTCTTCAAATAATGAGGCAATTGAGTTATGCATGATTTTTAATTCCAGGGGATGCCACTGACTTAAGACAAGTGCTCACAAAGTGATGCTGCCTGCAACAGTGATAAGGCAGAAAAAAGAAGTAGGAGAATTTCCCTCAGTCTCTTTTTTTTTTTATATGTGGTATTCTAATAAGCCACTGTGGTCTATCTTCAAGTCATTTATGAAGCACAGGCTTGGCTGTGAAGTTGACAAAATAGAATGGGTAACCGGGATGAAGCTCAAACTGCAGTAAAAGTAAATTTAAGTGTCACAAACTTGGCAATTGAAAGGGACAAATTATGACCCCCAGATTCTTTAAGATGCCAAGACGGAGAGTCCATATTGTTGGCTTTCCAAGCAGGTCCAACCATCTAGAATGAACATTTCCAGAGTCCCAGGGGAGGAAAAACCCTTGTTCAAAAGTCAGCTCCTAGCCGGGCTCGGTGGCTCAGCCTGTAATCCCGTGCTTTGGGAGGCTGAGGTGAGTGGATTGCCTGAGGCTGCGGGTTCGAGACCCACCTGGGCAACTTGGCGAGACCTCATCTTTACAATAAATCAAAAAATTAGCCAGGCATGGTAGCGCGTGCCTGTAGTTCCAGTTACTTGGAAGACTGAGGCGGAAGGATCGCTGGAGCCCAGCAGGTCAAGGCTGCAGTGGCCGGGAGTGGCCACTGCACTCCAGTCTGGGCGACAGAGTGAGACTCCAACTCAAAAAAAAGAAAAGAAAAAAAAAAGTCAGCTCCCTCTTGCTTCACATTTGCCTGATTTTTCTTTGTCAAGAAAGTCATGCCATCTCTTCCTGAATTAAAGTTAAGGCTGAAATGGCAATTGAGTTGAGAACCATAAACATAATAGACCTAATGCAAGTTTATTTATAATTGCTATTATAGCACCTTTATCACAACTGATTTACTTTCTTCCCTCAGATACTTCTAACATTTCTGTCATCTCAGTGTTGATATCTGTTGATTATCCTGCTTTATTCAGTTTCGGTTATTTCTGGTTCTTAGAAAGGTGAGTGATTTTCAATTGAAACTTATACATTTTAGATATTATATTATGAGGTTCCAGATCTTATTTAAGTCATCTATTTTAGCTCCCCTACTCTGATAACACAGTGCCAGGGGAAGAGGAGCGAGACATCAGCTTATTATTGCCAGGTAGGGGAGAGGTCCAGGTTTCCGCTTAACCTCTGTTGACATCAAAATGGGAAGAAACTCCTCAATACTGCTGAGTGGAAGTGATATTTCCAGCTCTTCCCTATACCTCTAGAGATACCTCCTTGATTGGGAAGGGTGAAATTGCTTTGTTACTGGTCTCCATGTTGCCTTCATTGAAATTACAGGATAAAAGAGGAGGTAGCACCATTATTGCTGGAGCATGTAATTCTACTGGGACTTTCCTCTGACATCATCTCAGCAAAATGGGGAAGAGGTTTCTTCTTGTCTTCCTTGTTTTCTTAGCTAGAAAGAGTAAGTTTTTATTTATTCTTTTTTGGTGTGCACCTACTCATGTTTCTGGGTTGTCAACTTCACTAGCATCCCCATCTGGGAGATACAAAATTACAAAAAGAAAATCCAGGAAACTCAACACCTTGTAATTCTGTAGGTCTTAGTTGGTCTGCTTTCTCTCCACCTTTCAGTCTTTTTATGTTTCGTTTGTATATAATGTCTTGAAATTTTAATTGTATTTAATAAGAGGAATAGGGAAAAGTATGTCTATTTTCCAAGATTCAAGAGTTCTTTTATGGCTAACTTCTAAAGTAATCTAATTTGTCATTAACAAAGGTGTTGCATATAAATCCCACAAAAGAGATGGCCCCATCATACTCTGGCATTGTCCCACCATATCTGAGATGCTAATTTTTTCCCCAGAGTCACATTTTTGAAATTAACATTAGCCATTAATGTACAAAAAAGAAGAGCATCATGAATAGTATCACATTAGAAAATCTTGTCCTATAAGGAATGGCTGAGAGATCTAAATCTGACTGGTGTGTTGGACTAGTTGCCATGCAGTAGAGTCAGTTTGTTCTTTGTGAATCCTGAAGACCAAATTAGACTAATAAGTCCTAGCTAAATGAGGCAGTTTGGTCTCAATAAAAAGGACTTACTGATAATAAGTCTAATAATACTAATAATAATACTAACAGCTAACCCTGAGTATAGACAGAGTGTGAAACTATAGATAGCCTCTCACCTAGTTCCTGCCACAACCCTGTGAGGTAGAAACTGTGGTGATGTCTTCATCCTTAGAGATGGGATTACCCAGGCCCACACAACTAACTAGTAAACCCCAGATTCAATCCAAGTCTATCTGACTTCAGAGCCAAGGTCCTTAACCACTTTGTCTACTGCTCTCAGACAGCTTTTGAGCAATCAAACAGGCTGTATCCAGACTGTTAAAATACTTCATTACTGTAGAAAAAATATTTCTTGGTGAGCTATAGCCTGACAGCTTATGGCGAAAGGATCTTTCATTACTTTTTTCATAAGAAAAGAGTTGACTAGCCACATGCCTCTGTTCTTTGCATCTCAGTAATCTAATCATTTGAAATTAAGTGATCCTTTATACACGTCTGAGATGTGCTGGCTTTTCTTCTCCATATATCTCAGCTGGTTTATTTGAACACTGAATTTCTCAAGCTGTGCATGACAAGTATAAGAAAACTCCTCACTACCAGAAAATTAGACCAAATGGTTGGATTTTTTTTTCTTTTCTTTTCTTTTTTTTTTGTTGCTGTTTTTTCTTTTACATCTTTCTTGCCTCAGTCTCTTTGAAGATTGTATTAATCTACACACATTTTATCCTGAATGAAGTGATAGACTTTTTAAAGCATTAAAACACCACTGAATTCAAGATTCACTGAAAATATGATAGACTTTCCGAGGGTTTGGGAAGCTTTTGCAAATCAATGCTGCAGCATAGGATCCCCTGTTCTCCTCTTCTTTTCACCTCCATTCTTCAACTTAATGCTTTATATGCCTTATTCCTGATTCTCTGCAACATTATTTAAGCTGGTGAAATCAGGTTTAACTAAACATCAAGTAAATCAATCAAGCAGGTAACATAATAGCTGTGTATAAGAGACTTTCTTTTGATTTTCTTGTTTCCTTTAGTGATGGAATGGGAGAAGGATAAAAGTAGGCTGGTGTTTCCAGCACCTACAGGTGTCTTCTCCTCAAAAGGCCCTCAGGCAAAGGAGCACACTTTATCACTGTCCTTGCAGAAGAGTACTTGCTGAGGGTGAGGCATCAGTGAAATAAAATAAGATTTAGTAGTGGGTTTATTAACAAGGCAAGATGAAAGCATATTAAAAATAGGTTTACTTAGTACAGTCTCACTCAGTATTCACAAGGGATTGTTTCCAGGGCACCTAAAAATACTAAAATTTTAGGGTTAAGGTAAGGGTTAGAGTTAGGGTTATTTTAATCATCTCTAGATTACTTAGAGTACCTAATACAATGTAAATGCCAGTAACTAGTTTTTATGCAATGTTTTCATTTGTATTTTTATTATTGTCTTATTTTTATCTGCAATTGGTTGAATTCCTAGATGTTAAACACTAGATACAAAGGTCTGACTTTTCTCTAAATCTATCTAGAGAAGAGATCTGATTCTTTAATTACTATACAAATCAGCCAGGTTACCAAATAAGGCACAAAGAGATTTGGCACAGATTCAGCAAACCCTAGACTTCCCGATTCCTAGATTACTGGTATCCTTGCTTCAACAGCCTGATTCACCCTTGCATGGGACAAGGCATCAGCACTTTCTGGGCTGATTCTCTTAATGATCAATTGCAGATATAAAGTGACTTGGATGTATGTAGGAGTTTTATGACCACAGAACAAAGGTTTCTTTCTTTTTCTTTTTCTTTTTTTTTTTTCTGGTATTTAAAACCAACAGATTTGTAAAGAGCTCTCAGAAGTAGCCTTGGCTTCCAGAGAAACATACCTACTATCTGAGAGACTTAAGTCTTGGCCATGATGTCCTCTCACAAGTGCAGGCCATCAATAGAGTGATGATGGACATAGATATGCAACATAAGAGAACACAAACTTAAGTTAGCAAAACCCTCCTTGACAATGCAGATTAGTACATAAGTATCTGCTGCCATGATGCTTTCATAGTATGCAATGGGAGGAATTTGGTTAATTGCTTTGGATTGTACCTACTCTAGGTTTATAGTCAAATTATTCATGGTACAGATGAAAATTTCAAAACAAAATGGAGAAACACCATATTATATTCAGTAAAGAGGGAGGCAATATTAATTTTGTTTGTTTTTTGGTTTTTGTTTTTTGAGTTGGAGTCTCACTCTGTCGCCCAGACTGGAGTGCAGGGGCCGCTCCCGGCCACCCCAGCCTCGACCTGCTGGGCTCCGGTGATCCTTCCACCTCAGCCTTCCCAGTAGCCAGAATTACAGGCATGCGCTACCACGCCCGGCTGATTTTTTGATTTATTGTAGAGATGAGGTCTCGCTGCCCAGGCGGGTCTCGAACCCGCAGGCTCAGGCAATCCACTCACCTCAGCCTCCCAAAAGCACGGGATTACAGGCTGAGCCACCGAGCCCAGCTGAGGCAATATTAATTTATAGATTGTGGCACTTTTCAAGGTCTATGTGTTTTCGGAAGAGCATTTCTGTGGGGTGGACTCTAGAAGCTGGGGCACAGTTAAGGTCATCCTCTGGAGGAGTTAGAAAGACCAGACAGACAGGAAACACCTGTTGCTAATGAAGTAAGGGAAGGCATAAACCACAGTCTCCAGTATTGCTGAAGCAGATGACCCACCCAGTGCCATCCAGAGCAGTGTGTGGTTTGGCTGCCATTATCCAGTGAGAAATCTCATTTTCTGTCACCGTCACATTCAATGATCATGAATACTGACCTGCAACAGACAGTTCAGTAACATAGACACTGTCAGTACTGCACAGCAGCACCTGAAATGAGCCAAGGCTTGTTGCAAACTCTCTTCCTATGCCCGTCCTATTAAACTGAAGTGAATGTGGATAGATGAGACACAACACACACCAAAATACTCATTTTTTCCAGAAGGGAGAGGTGACTTGTAGTTTGTACAGTTATATCCCCACTATGTTTGTTTATTTTTCTTAGGACAATAGTACATATTTTTAAGCTAGTCTATAAGGGGTTGGAAATGTTTTCTCTTGCAGAAAAATTTAAAAAAATCAAATGCATGACCTTGGTCTAATTAGCCCTACTGAATTAACACCACACACTGCATCTAACTGAGTTAACAGAGTCAGACAAGGGGACTAGTCATTAGAAAATCCCCAGGGAGTGGCTGACTGCCTTCCTGAAATGTTTCCAGTGGGTGGGTCTCTAATCTGACACATCTGGGAAGCCCTGAAACACAGCAACAGTCCCTCCCAGGGGCCATCTCTAAACACTAAGGTAAAAATAGAAGCTTTTGCCTTCTGTGAAATGTCACTTCGCATTTTATCACAGTCTAAGACTCAAAGGCCCTTGTTACACTGAGTCCTAAACACAGACATCCTTGGGTATTCAGGTGTCCCCTGTCGTTGCTGGATTATATGCAAATAGCCTATGTTTTAGACTGCATTTAGAGCATGGCCAGTGTTAACTACACAGAAGAGTGGGGAGGGAAAATAGGGAGGTGGGAGATTGGAGGGAAAAAACGGAATATCCATCCTGTCACAGGAAATAGACAATCTTGAAGAATATTGATGGAGATATTGAAAATCAATTTTAAGTGTTTCCTACATGGAAAATCAAAAGTAGGACATTTCATACATCACTTCTGGCCTGATTCTTTCATTTCTTGCCTGTCATTTTGACTTTGTGCTTTTTCCCTCTCTCTTATTGTCAGGTTATTTTCTTCTTGACAAAAGTAGGGAAAAAAGAAACTGACTGTAAATGTTTTCAGACTAAAATTTTTCTGTAGAAAGATTCCTACAAGTTGTGGCTTCTCCAGCCCTCCTAGGTCCAACCAGATACACAATACATGTCTAAGCTCCAGGGGTGTCAAGCAAGAAGGGATCGAGTAATTAATACAGTCATGTCCACTCTGTTCTCTATGGGAGACTGTTTAAAAGTGAACTTATCTGTGGGGCAGACTGTGTGACTGGTCACCCGCATTTAGTATACTCTTCTGCAATTCCCACCCTGTAAGAGGATCACACACCTTTCCTTGGCTGAACTTGGCATGACCAAGAGACTTTGCTTTGGTCACTAAGATGTGATTGGAAGCATCTTTAGGTCACTGCCAGGCAGACTGAGTGCCAGTGCAGAGTTTGCCAGGTTCTCTTTGTCCTTTGCTTTAGCTTTTAATAAAGACAAAGAAGTAAAACTCTGTGCTTGGTCCTCCAAGATCTGACTCCTTGAAACTTGCATATTTATTATACAAATTTCAAAAACTGGCTGAATTTTGATTTCCAGGCTGTTGTTTCTGCTGTGGGCTCTGCAGAGTCAAAGATGGCCAATGATTTCTTATACTCACCAAATCTGCCATGCCCCCCAGGGCAGAGACTACGAAAACGGCTCCTGATCCCCAAGAGATCAAGAACAGGAATTCTTGTTAATTTATGAAAGTATTGCTTTGATGTATGTGGCAAAATATATGTCAGGCAATAGGCAGCGAAGTCTTGTCACGCTTCCTATATGCACATGCACCCCAGGATTAGCACTCACAGCTGTTCCCGTCCCATCATCCATCGTCCTTCTGCAGCCTCATGGCTCATTTCATTTTCACTCTTAGAGTCCATCAGTATCTAACGGACACCACAGTTCTGCAGTTGCATGTATTCAGGGAGGCAACAGTTCTATAATCAGTTTCCTCTACAGTTCTAACTGCCTTTAATAATAAATCAAACTTATCACAATACCTGGCAAAGAGTGGAACTTTAGTTTTTGTTGCAGGAGTGTTTTGGAAGCTGGGAAAGATAGCTCTTTTGACCAATATACAGCACTTTTAATAAAGACAAAGAAGTAAAACTCTGTGCTTGGTCCTCCAAGATCTGACTCCTTGAAACTTGCATATTTATTAAACGAAATTTCAAATTTCGTTCTAGGAGCAGTCACTCTAATAAATGATCCTTGTTATTCTGATCTCAGATTACTGCCCTTCCATTATTTTAAGGAAGAAGTGAATGTTATGAAGAAATCTGAACACAGGCACTTCAGACTCAGATATTATCTTCAGTTTATTCAGGTACTGTGAGATAGATATAATAGTTTATAAAATTATGAAACTCTTACTATCTGTTTATTATATTTTTCTTAAATCAGGATTTAAACCTCTTTTAATTAAAAGTCATTATTCTCTTTTGAGATGTATACACATGTACTCTTCCTCAAAAGTTGTGATCAGGGAATTGAAAGAGACTATAAAAAGACAAAGTTATTTTCAGGCCTTATCTTCTGTTTATTTCAGCCTAGAGAAAGGACCTAAAAAAAATGGGGTAGGGGTGCACTGGAACAGAGCTGAGTTCAAGGCAACCTGGAGTAGAGTTTTAGCATTCTGTTTGTAAGGTGATCCAGGACTAAATGGGCCCAACTCAGGAAATTTTAGAATGGGGAATGGTCTCACAGTTGTGGGAAGAGAATAGCAAAGAAGATAGACATGTCAGCTCTGGAGAGGAGGAATTTTAAAATAAGACTTTTCTCCTTCTGGACTTTAGAAAGTTGAGTCCTAGGCTTTAAGAAGAGCCTTAATCAAAAGCTAGCTACTGAGTACAGTTGATTCCTGCAACAAGTCAGAGCTAAGGAGAAGGGACCCGTTGGTGATTCCCCTGAGGAGGTCCACGGCCTATAGACTTGAACAAGAGTTGTTTCATTGTCCAGATTTTGGTTTCTCTGTGTTTCCTTTAACTCTTTGTATAGTCTTCTAGACTAGAAGATGTCCTCAACTATTCCTGTGTCAAATTATGAGCAAAGTGTGGCCCACACTTGAAGTAAAGAGATGGAGATGGAGTAACAGGTGCCTGTGTAACGGTGGCTTCCCAATGGCAGAAAAAATTGCAGAAGGACGGTTCAGCAGGGGAGCCAAAGCCTGGTTGCTGTAGACACCCATGGCCTGGGGGAACCCACAGAACCAAACTCATCAACCTCCTGAACATGTCCAAAGATATTTGGATATTTGGGAAGAACATGGTAGAAGTCTGAGCGTTCACAGGCTTGTAACATGGGAGATTGCTTTATAGCACTCTGGATGCCATGAAGAGACATTCAGGTTCTGACGATTAAGTTTGTGAACTTGCCGCCATGTGCTTTAAATTGGCACCACTGTACAAACAATTCAGTAAGTTTTCACATCTTTGGTATATCAGTGTCTCACAGCTGTGCTTGTGTTGATGTGTGGTGGTGTCTTGCTGAGTGGTGTTCATTATTGTTGCATGTTTTTGTGTATCATCGTGAGAATGTCGGAACTTGAATTAGAGCAACAAACAAACATCAAATTTCATGTTAAACTTGGCAAGGGTGGAAGAAATCAGGGACATGTTAGTCCAAGTTTATGCAGATAATGTCAAAAAGAAAACAGCAGTGTACAAATCGATTAATCATTTTTCTGAGGGGAGAGAAAACATCACTGATGAAGAGAGGTCAGGAAGGCCAGTAACGAGCAGAACTGATGAAAACATTGCAAAAATTCGTAGAATTGTGTGTCAAAATTATCGGCTGCCTGTGACAAGCATAGCAGACCAAATAAATATCGATAGAAAAACAGGAAAATCTTAACTGAAAATCTTGACATGAGAAAAGTGCATGCAAAAATGGTCCCAAAGGAGCTCTTGCATCACAACAATGCGTTAGCTCACATAGCACTGTCTGTGAAGGAGTTTTTAGTCAGTAAGCAAATAACAGTATTGGAATACTCTCTCTACTCACCTAGTCACCAAAAACTTTTTTCTTTACCCAAAGATAAAGAAAATGTTGAAAGGAAGACATTTTGATGACATTCAGGACATCAAGGGTAATACGATGGTAGCCCTGATCGTCGTTCCAGAAGAAGAGTTCCAAAATTCCTTTGATGGGTGGACTAGGCTCTGGCACCAGTGCATAGCTTCCCTAAGGGAGTAATTCGAAGGTGACCATAGTGATATTCGGCAATGAGGTATGGAGCACTTTTTCTAGGATGAATTTGTGAACTCAATTGTGAGACCTCATAGCTTTAGTCACAGGTTGCTGATGTCTGAAACATCTGAGTTCTAGTAACAACAATGCTTTTCCATATCTAGAGTTGACACTCCACTTAAGATATTGAAATGCTCTCACACTGATTAGGAAACAGCCACTATCCTTGGCTACTCCAGCCCTTCCTCAAGTACCTGTTGTGTGTTCCCACAATTCAGCAACTAAAGCGTCAATACCAGGCACAGTGGGGGTCTCCAGAGCCTGTTCCATTGCCATCCTGAATTCCAGGGGATCAGTTATTGTGTTCCTGTAACATGCTGGTTATTAGATTATTTGGCCATTACACTCGTCTACATTTAGCTGAGTCTGACTGTGAGAGATATAAGAAAATAATTTTAAATGGTATTTATGCTTAAAGAGTTTATTGGGGGGAAAGTAAAGACCAACTTACATAAGCCTAATAAAGAATAGCACAGTAAATGACTTTCCTGTGAACATGAGCCAAGGGGAGTAAGAAAATTTGGAGCTCACATGGAGGCCGATAAAGATGAGGCCAGGGGAACGTATAAGTCTTCTTAAAAGAGTGTGGATTCCTCTTCTGTCCTGGGTTGGGTTGATAGTTTTGCATTATTATCCTTATTCTGACAATACATATCACTTTGCCACATGACAAAATGCAATTATCTCTGAGCTATGCAATTCTGCAATTCAACTACTCTCATTTATTTGCCAACAACTCACACACCAAGCTGACTTTTCTATGCAGTAGTAATTGGGGAAATTATGGGCCTGTAATATAAGAGAGAAAATGGGCCACATCTTGTCCTAAGTTATAGAGATGCCAACATTTTCAGAGCCAACTCCTTTATTATTTTATTCCCAATATTTGGAAACAACTATGCATATGGAAATAATGACCCAATTAATTTATTTAAATGAATTCACTAATCTAAAATGAATTGCGATCCATTGTTAAGAGCAGCTTACATTCTTCTAGCATCTTGGATATTAATTCCACAAGCTGACTGTATATTTAACTCAGAATGAAGACAATAAAAAGCAAAGCCATGAAGTACAGAATACATGAGAATAAAACTAGAGAAATGGAAGAAAACCCAATTATGTACACTTCTTAAAAGTTAACAGTTTCTAAAATTCAGTCTTACCATCTCAATATTAAAAAAATGATCAGTCTAATGACACTCTTGTCAAGTAACTCATTAAAAAAAGTTATAGAAGAGACAAAAAAAAAAAAAGAATATATTTTCCATTCCCACCAGTTGACCAGAGCAAAAAATGTGCTTAATTGGGTGTCATAATTTAACTTTTCACTGTTTTACTGCCCAGTAAATAAGAGCCGTTTTCAAAAGTCAGATAATTAGGTGTCAAAAGATGTAATATCTGTTCAAGTGCATGGGAGAAAAACATTAGGAAACACTCCCCCACCATCCTTCAAAAAAAAAAAATCCACATAAGTAGACTTATCTTAAAGTAAACCTACTCTAAAATATTTTATGAATCACACCCGGAAACAAGGGGATAAGCGTGATAGTGAAAACGTTTGCAAAAGTTATCAGTTAAAAAAATTAGGCCAGGCAACCACTGGCCCATACTTGTAATCCCAGCCTTTGGGGAGTCCAGGGCAAGAGGACTGCTTGAAGCCAGGAGTTCAAGACCACCCTAGGCAACAAAGTGAGACCCCCCCATTTCTACAAAAAGATTTAAAAATTATCTAGGTTTGGTGGCATGTACCTGTAGTCCCAGCACTTTGGGAGACTAAGGCCAGGGGGTCACTTGAGCCCAAGAGATTGAAACCAGCCTGGACAACATAGCAAGACCTCTTGCCTCTAAAATAAAATTTAAATATTAGCTGGGCATAGTGGCATGCCTGTAAGTCCTAGCTACTCCAGAGGCTGAGGTGGCAGGATCACTTAAGCCAAGAGTTTGAGGCTGCAGTAAGCCATGATCGTGCCACTGCACTCCAGGCAAAGACTCTGTCTCTAAAAGAAAAAAAAAAGGAGAGGAAAAAATAATTTTAAAAAGGTGAATTCGATAAAAGGAGAGCCTCTAGTAACATATAACTCACAAGAAAGTGTTTGTTTTCTATCAACCATTATCTTTCTTACCATGTATGAAGTTTAGCAGGGCCACCATTACACACTATTAGCTCATCTCTGTGAATGATGCAATACAGAGTTTATCAGATCTTCCTTCTCTGATGTCATCAAGAAGCAGCTGGCAGCTAGAACCTCCACTCTTCCAGTAGAAAGCATTTTGTGCAGAAACATTTCATTCTGAATTCCTAATATTTCAAAAATGTTCCTCAATTTCCAAGCCATATAAATACAAAAGTCTTGTGATTCACTTGTCATTTTTTTTTCCTTTCCTGTGTTTTATTTTATTATCTTTTTGAGACAGGTCCTCACTCTGTCAACCAGACTGGAATGCAGTGGCACAATCATGGCTCACTGCAGCCTCCAGCTCCTGGACTCAAGTGTTCCTCCTGCCTTAGCCTCTCAAGCAGCTGAGACTACAGATACCTGCTCCATGTCTGCTAACTTTTCTTTTCTTTTCTTTTTTTGTTTTTTATTTTTTTTTTGAGTTGGAGTCTCACTCTGTCACCCAGACTGGAGTGCAGTGGCTACTCCCAATCACTGCAGCCTCGACCTGCTGTGCTCCGGCGATCCTTCTGCCTCAGCCTTCCGTGTAGCCAGAATTACAGGCACACGCTACCGTGCCCAGCTGATTTTTTTATTTATTGTAGAGATGAGATCTCGCCAAGTTGCCCAGGCAGGTCTCCAACCCGCAACCTCAGGCAATCCACTCACCTCAGCCTCCCAAAGCACGGGATTACAGGCTGAGCCACTGAGCCCGGCTAACTTTTCTTTTTTCTTTATTTTATTTTATTTTTTTGAGAGATGGGGTTCTCACTTTGTTGCCCAGGCTGGTTTTCTTCCTTTCCATCTCCTCCACCACACCACCCATGCGTGCAGTCACTTTTAGGCTTTTTTCTAGCCATGCTATAGATCCTCTGTTTCTTTTGCACAAACGCCTTCCTTCAAGGTTCCAGGAATTCTTCTTCTTTTATTATTTTTAAACAAAGTAGGCAGCAGTTTATGTTGTCTCAGAGATAGAAAGTAAGGATTTAGGAATGCTTCACAGAGAAGGTGACATTTGTCCAGAAAGAGGGTTAGCACTTGACCAGCATGTTCTTGGCAAGGGAAACAGTGTGTCCAAAGTCAGAGTTAGAAAGAACAAGGCCCGTGGTCAAAGCATGGGATATGTAGCACATAACCCCAGACAATGAGGAGAAAATGACTGTGAAATATCTTATTCTATTCTATGGTCAATAAGGATTTTTAACCAAGGGAGGTGACATAATAAGATCTGTATTTGAGAAAGAACACCCTGACCACATTGTGAAGAATGGGTGAATCTGGGGATGGGGGACATGGAATTGGAGTCAGGGATTGTTTCCATAGTTTCTCCCCCTCCCTATAAGACCAATAATGTCACCACACCTAAAATGACTCCTTTTCACAAGGTACAAGTTAATCTCGCCAGAAGTTCTTATTAAAAGAGAGAGTTGGTCTGCCTCTCAGATGAAACTGCACATCCCCAGGCACCCCAGACCAGTTTAGCCCCACCCTCCTACACCCAGAGAGACTCCCATAGGACCTAAAGCTTCCATGTTCACCGTGGCTTGTCAACACTTGTCCCTCGCACTATACCATGAAAGAGGTTCCAGTGACCTGCCGTGCTGTACCACTGCCTTAGTGTGACACCAGGGACACAGTTGACACTCAGTGTAGGTTTGCTGAACATCAAATAAAGTGTATCATATTCTCTATATCTTAATTTTAGTTCTTGTAGGGAGTTTCTAATCAAATTTCTATCTTAGAAATATGTATTTTTTAATCTAAAATCTTTTTTAAAGAAAAACTTTAAAACAAAATACTCGTTAATACTAATACTTGTTTTCTAATAAAGAGTTTCAAAAACTCAGGCAATATTGTTTTAAAACTAAATACTTCTGGGAGACTGAGACAGGAGGATCACTTGAACCCAGGAGTTTGAGGCTGCAGTGAACTATGATCGTACTGCTGCACTCCAACCTGGGCAACTGAGTGAGATGCTTCTCTGAAATAATAAATTAAAAACCAAACATCTCAATTATCCCTCATTTTATGGTAGGCCGAGGATAAAAACTGTTTTAAGAAGAGCTTGAAGAGATTACTAGGTAGTAGAATGAGAATGAGCTATTGAGGTTCTTTGTGTGGAGTCCTAACCTGTGAAGATGGTACTTTAGAAGAGAATTATGTCCTTCTAGACACACCCTGCCCATATCCCTTGGAGGACAAAGAAGTGGAGCAAACTCTTCCGCTAAGATATCATCTCTGGTTTAAAGGCTTTAGTGACCAGTCATTTCCATCCGTGATGTTCAGTAACTTCATTCTAGAAAGGCTTTTGAGAAGGAGAAACAGAGAATGAGAGGGCATAAGGGATTTCACATGGGGAATGTCACTAACACAGCTCAGGTTTTGCAAAGCTTTATGAGGCCCAGGTGTTTCTTCCTAGAGCAGGTGCTCTTTCTAATAGAAGAAATACCAGTGAGGCCAGCATTCATCACTTCTGTCTGAGCCTCAAGAATGTCTTTTCTTTTCACTAAAAATTTTAAAAAGTACAAAAATAAGGGTTGTAAACTCTTAATTATGGTTTATAATAGTCATAATCCCAGAGAACTTGATCATTAACATAGTTAATGACCAGTTTGTCTGTTAGCATCTCTCAGCTCCGTCCCGGGATACACGATTAGCAAACCAGTCATTAAGTACCAGTAATGACAAACTATTCCAGGATTAAAAGCTTAAATATAAACAAAAATGAGGTTGAACACTTTAAGTTAATGGGTTAATGTGTCTTCTCCTTGCCACCGTTTTACTGTATATTATGTCCTCATGAACAGTGTTATTTCTAGAGAGGATATGGTTGTCTCCGAGTAGGATTCAATTTATGTCTTCATCAGATGTTTAATCTACCACATATTGGCTATTGTTTTACCAGCCCCTCTACTTTCCTGTAATGAAATCTCCTTAACTCACAAATTTCTTGAGTCTTTAGGGGGCTGTTTTGAGGTTTTCAGATTTGATTGTTTTTTTTTTTTTCTTTATCCTCATATTTCGATTTACCAGCTGTATTCCTTGCTTTGCTTGTTCCAATAGCCCATATACTCGGACATCTGTGCTGCATTATCAATATTATTATTGTCAATTAATATTGATTCTACATAAGCTTGGTCCATGGTTATCTCAATAGAACACTATACTGTATTACCTTTGGGTAGAATTTTATTATTTTGAAGCGATTGTAGGTACCAGTCATGTAAATATGAATTCATAGGTCTCCTCTGATCCACAAAGCATATCTGAGATGGAAGGAGTAAGATTTATACTAGCCGCCGCCCCCATCCTTTTTTTTTTTTTTTTTTTTTTTTTTTTTACAAAAAAGCCAAGGCAAAGAGAGGTCATATGAAATGCCTGAGGCCACACAGCAGGCTGATGTCAGAGTGAGTTGAGAGTAAGTGGTATTGTGGAAGGAGTCCTAGGCTGGGATCAAGAGACCTGATTCTTTCCTAAGTTCTGTCAAGCTAGAAATATTGTAAACTTTGAGGACTCCAGATTTTTAGATTGCAGCTTGTACATGAGTGAAATAAAGATTTTTAAACTCAGAAACCTCCAAGGTTTCCTTCAGTTCTGTCTTCTTAATCTGACTGGTATTATAACCATGAGGTAGTTTAATTAAAAACCATGATAGAACTCAGCTGTGTAAAAGCAAATGCATTAAATCGAACTGAGTTAATTGGGGACAAGTTTATGGGGAAGGAAAGACATGACCTGTGTCCTGAATTACAGGTTCTAGGGAACAGAGAATGGCATTTTTGGTAGAGGATATTAAAACATCATTGGGGAAACAGGACAAATCCACATATAAGCAAGTCAACTATATAACATGATGAACAAAAACTGAAATTATATTTTAGTACTTTAGATTCTGTAGAGCTTCAGAAAAAGGAGACATCAATAGTTGTTTCTTTGATAGTCTGTGGCATTTCTTTCCTATATCATGGTTTGAGTGAAAATCTTTGTGGACATTTCTCACCCTTCCTGCTTTCTCTGTGTGGGAATCTCAGCAGGACAGTCTAGAGCTTTGAGCCCTATAAATGGCTTCAAAGCCAAATTGGATCACACATATGAAGCCCCTATGCCCTTCAAGGATTCAATACTCCCCAAAATTATGCCCACCAGGGACATAAATGTGCATACACAGACACACATTCACTTTTTCCTTTTTTTTTTTTTTTGAGGGAAATTCAGTATTATGCATATAGGTAAAGTCAAAGTTTGGGTGATGTCAGTCCATTTTTAGTTGCAATAAAGGAATGCCTAAAGCAGCGTAATTTATTTTTAAAAGAACAGTATTGGCTCAGGCTTCTGCATGGTGCTGGCTTCTGCTCTGCTTCTGGTGAGGCCTCAGGAGGCTTTTTCTCATGGTGGAAGGCAAGGAGAGATGGCAGGTCACGCAGCAAGAGCAGAAGCAAGAGACAGAAGGGAGGTACAACCTCTTTTAAACAACCAGTTCTCATATGAACTGATGGAATGAGAACTTACTCATTACCCTGACAACAACACCAAGCCTATCATAAGGAACCTGCCCTTGTGACCCAATCACCTCCCATTTAACCCTGCCTCCAACACTGGGGATCACATTTCATTGTGAGATTTGGAGGGGACAACCATCCAAACTTCATCAGGGGAGACATGGGATTGTTACCGGGGTATTCAGATCAAGACAGTTTCTGACAAATGATAGGAGCATCTTGTTAGACAATACTGACAAATTGCTTTCCCATGTTTGAGTTTAGCATGGTCACCAATATTAGGCCATGGGCATAATTATACCATGTTGCATTCCGGTAATGATTTATGCTTTCAAAGCTTCCTTTATCCAGGTCTTTTTTTAAATTGTGGAGTACAGTTCAGGGTTAGATATACAAATATTCATTGTGCAGGGACCCTTGCTGATGAGGTGTAGCCCCCTTCCCCAGGCAGATTTCAACTACTGTCAATCCCACCTCCCCGCCCCTATCCAGGTCTTAATTAGTAGGGACAAAGCCCTGCGAGGTTAGTGTGGTTAGGGTCACAATTTCAGTTTATAGATGAAGTTCCCAAAGACAAGGGTGGAGAGTGTGAATGTGGTGTCCCCTGTAAATCCATATTGAAACTTAATCCCCATTGTGGTAGTACGAAGAGGTGGGACTCTTATAAAAGAGGATTCAGAAAGACTCTGCCCTTCCCTGTTATTTTTTCCTTCTGCCTTCCACCATAAGAGGATGCTACCATGAGAAGATGCCATTGATGAAATAAGTCCTTTCAATGCTGTGGTGTCAGAACTGTGAAAAATAAATTTATGTTCTTTATCAACAGTCTGTGGTATATTGTTATATCAGCACAAATATTAGAGTGTTATAAACTTTAAAATATTGTGTTCTTCTGCTGCCTCAACACCCCCACAAACAAGCTGAGCACCCTGCCCAGGTGGCCAGGTATATCAGCATGGTAAGTCTAGCCCTGCCCCGAGTACTCCCAGCTGAGAAATAATAACATTCAGAAACATCAGTGAAGTCCCTCACACATCTTTGCTTGTGTGCTTCAACCTGATTCCCCAATAAAGAGACCCACCTGCAAGTTTTCACCTGTCCACAAGTGTGTGTGTGCATGTATGTTGTAGACCTCATGTTTAGGGCGGTCATGGGGAATGAGACTATGAGACAATGAGACTGGTGAAGTGAAGCAAAAGATTCATATAGAGCAACATGGGCAATTGATTGCTTCTGGGTCAATCATCACATAAGGATTTGGAGTACCTCAGGGTCGATCTAATTCTCTCATTAAGATGACTGAAATAGCCAGCCCCCTAAATAGTCAATATGGTTATTTCATTCATCTTAATGACCCAATCAAATCAACTCTTGAGAGATCTTCAACACCAACCCTAGAGGGAAAAATTCACACAGACATAACAGTAGCATTTTTTGCACTCTCCCAATTTTAAAATGGAGTAAGTCACAGAGAGATTCCTAGAGAAATAAGAACTGAGCATTTGCTGTTTATAAACAAAGACACTAAAGACCATAACTTAATGAGGCAAAAAGAGAGCACTGTAATTTTGAGTAAATGGACAAAGATAGGAATGAGAAACTACACATAAAGGATCTTCGATCAGGGTGGTAATCCTGTCATTGAAGTATGGAAAGGTAATAGACAATGAAAAGGCAGAGGAAAGAAAACTGGTAGGGCAATAGGAAGGTCAAGTGTATGATGCCTTGATCAGTGATCAATAGTTCAGACCCAAAAAAACAGAGCAATCTTTCAATCAATGTTGACAATATGAATGACGGTGAAGATCATTTTCATGCTAGCAATAATGGGTTCTGTTGGCAAAGGAAAACAATAAAGCCAAGAAAGATCGATGGCAGAAATGATGAAACAGAGGTCTGGAAAAGTTCCTGTTAGTGCATATGAATCGGAATTAGAGGAAGCCATGCCTATGAAGCAGCTTCAATAGAATGATGGCTATAATTAAATAAAGAGAAAAGCAGTGGTTAAGAGAGTCCAAACCCAGGGATTCTTGGCTCAGTGAAAGAGTACAAAATCTGCAGGTCCTGCCATGAAACAACAAATTTGACTGCTTGGAAAAGATCTAAAGAGAAAAAGAATGCCTTCCCAGATTTGGGCTCTTACCATGGAGGAAGCAACACTAAACTCTTAATATTACCGTGACAATCCCAAGCTAGAGGAAGAACTAATAAGGATTCAAACCCAGACTTCAATATTTGGACACTATAATACCAAATAACAATATTTGGATAAGGCAGGATATGAGACTGATTCTTTTTTTTTCATTTTAATTCTCATTTTTGGCATGTGTGACCCACAACCAGAGATACAGAAGCATTTCTCAAAAAACCCTCGTATGTTAGACCCCAAATATATCATTTTAGAAGAACTGTGAAATGAATAAAGTTTAAGTCTGATAACTGGGAAGGGACAAGGGAGTCCTCCTGCACTTACATCTGGCCTCTCGTGGTCAGCCCAACTTTCTTTTTTTCTTTCTTTCTTTCTTTTTTTTTTTGAATCGGGATCTCTGTCACTTAAGCTGGAGGGCAGTGGCATGATCACAGCTCACTGCAGCTTTAGCCTCCTGGGTTCAGGTGATCCTTCCACCCTAGCCTCCCGAGTAGCAGGGACTACAGACAGGTAGATGCCACCATGCCCAACTATTTTGTTGTTGGTTTTGTTAGAGATGAGGTCTCACTACGTTGCCTAGGCTGATCTCCAACTCCTGGGCTAAGCAATCCTCTTACTTTGGCCTTCCAAAGTGCTAGGATGATAGACGTGAACCACCACACCTGACATTGCTCAAACTTTCTTTCCTGAAGCCGAAACTCCTTCCAACCCCTATGTTATAGACTTCCCTCACAGTCCTTTGGTTATATATAGTAAATGTACCTATCCCATGTTCCATTGATTTAGCCTTTCTTCCTGTCAGCACGAATCCAACCAAATAGTCATATCTGTAACATTGATACCTATATTAACCTAGATAGGATGGACTATGAAACAGTAACAGATAACCACACAACTTCAGTCATTTCACACAAAGTTTTTTCTGTGTTGTTCTGTTTTGTTTTATTCTTATTCAAAAGACATTCATGTAGCAACTAAGAGGTCCAACCTAACAAAGGCTCACACCCACTGCATTCCTCTCAAATTAGAATCACACGACCTACCTGGTGGAGCTCATGGGAGGTCACACACAAACGATTAAAAGCTTAGGCTAGAAAATGGCATACAACACCATGCTCTCAGTCCATTGCCAGAAGGAATCACTGACCCTGCTCAAATGCAAAACGTATGGAGAAAGCCTTATTCTCCCAAATGCAGTAGTGGGTTGCAAACTTTTGTTTGCTTCACAGTCCCCTGGAGGGCTTGTTAAAACACAGATTGGGCCCTATGCTCAGAATTTCTGGTTGGAATGGGGCCACTAGTAATTTGAATTTCTAATAAGTTATCAGGTAAGGTTGATATTGCTGGTTCTGGGATGTCCTTTTCAGAACCCCTGGTTAGAGAAATGGATCTCAAGCCTGGCTGAGCATTGGAATCACCTGGGCAGCTTGTAAAACAGGCATGAGGAGGCCCCAGTCCTAGAGAGACTGATGTAATCGGGTAAAGATAGAGCCCTGGCATCTAAACATTCTCCTGTGTAACAGGGGTTGCTAGTTCAGAAGAATGTCATTTTAAGTATGACTGGAGGATTTTCTTCAAAGGGCTCATACTACAGATGAAGAAACAAGTTCAATATCAAACAGTGGGCTAGTGTCACATCCAGGTCAAGAAGTCGAATGTCCTGGATCCCAGGTGGTGTCATCTCCCTGAATGGATCAGCATACAGAAAAAACAGGATTTTAAGACCAATTTACCCCCCAAATTTCTCTCCTTCTGCTTAAAATACTTCTGCCTGTTTCCAGGGGGAGACTGGCTCTCCATACAAAAGTTCCTGTCCTCAGGGAGGGGGACGTGGATCTGTCTCCAATTCTCCTTTGTAGCTAGGGTGCAGCCCAGACAAGGCTGCCAGGGAACAGCTCTCTCTCTCCCTTACCCATCCCTCAGTCCTGAGCAGCCTGGCTCTGGTTCCCTGACCCAGCCTCACCCCCCGCCCCATTTTGCCTCCAGCCCAGGAGCTGCCAGCCAAGTGTCTCATCCAGGGGAAGAAGCCCACTTCTAAGGAAATGGAAACAAAAATGAACAAAACCGCTGCCGATGTGCCCTTTGGTCCCACACTGACGAAATTCAGGCTGCCAGAAGGCAGAGTGAGAAGAATTTCATTTTAAAAAGCAACTGAGGGAGACAAAACGCAGCTGCCCACCCATCTCAGATGCTGGTCCTTCTCTGCTCTCCTCCTCAGCACAAAGGCCCAGTGTTCATTCTCCCATTAATGGAATTTCACTGAATCCATCCATGCTAAGTGAAAATAAATAAATAAGAGCTGATCTTCCATCCTTTACAGATTTTGAGGCGATTTAACAGACATCTGATAAACACACCCTGCATCTCTAATGGCCTCTGGCCTGACATCTTGGTGTAAAACTAAGCAACATCGCCATCTGCTGGTCTGGGAGCCCTAGTGCATGGAAATTTCCAACCATTGCGTTCAGACAGCACTGTCTGCGCTGGACAGCGTGGGTCCATGAATTCGAGAAACTGGCTGAGGTTCACTGCAGATCATTTCATTACTTTCACCAAACCAGACTACGAACAAAATCATGAAATATTGGCTGATTTTCTAGTGTCTTATGTACGTATACAAACTGGTTGGGGAGGGGAGGACCCCCCCATAGCTTTAGGAAGTACAGATGCATTGTTTAGTGGTGAGGAAATCTGGACTTTAAGTGCATCTTCTCCCTGCACCTATGCACATTGTACCAGACAGGTGATTTTTCATTCCTACCTTCCTTCCCACACTCCCCCTTCTGAGTCTTCAATATCTATTATACCACTATAAACACCTTTGCCTCTTCTTTAGTTTAGCTCAATGAGAGAGTTTGCTTGGTACTTTCATATCCTTTATTTTTGTTGCCCTGATTTTTCTTGAAAATCTTAATTATGTGAATTATGTAGGTCAACTTAACTATATCAGCTGAGCTTCTTCCATGTGCTAAGTAGTCATATTAAAAAATGGAATGACAGAGAGGCTATGTGGTATGACTTTTGTATATAAAAAAAAATTTTAGACAGGGTCTCCCTATACTGATCAGGCTGGTCTCAAATTCTGTCTCAAATGATCCTCTCACCCCAGCCTCTAGTAGCTGGGACTACAGGCACAAGCCACCATGCCCTGCTTGAATCTCATACATTTTAATGGTAAAATCAGCCATGTTGGGAGTTTTCAGCCTAATCAGGTGATTTATATTTAAGATACACACCCTTGTGGCCTCTTCTGCCCTAAATCCCTCTTAAAAAATGAAAAAGGGAGACTCTTGTGGCCTAAAAAGTAGGGATCTTGGTCCATGATCTAGCTGTTGATAATTTCTCCTCCTGTCCCTTCTTCCTCCTCCTTTTCTCCTCCTCCTTAGGTGACACCCACCCAAGCCCCATTTCTATTCCCCTCTTCCACTTACAAAATCCTGATGGACATCTCTGACAGCCCAAAGCACATTGCATCATAAAGTTTCTCACTCTTTAATACTTATATGTTAGTGGAGCTCATTTAACATGTAGAGAAAGAAGCCAAGCATGGTGGTTCATGCCTGTAATTCCAGCACTTAGGGAGGCTTAGGCAAGAAAATTGCTTAACCCAGAAGTTCAAGACCAGCCTCGGCAACATAGCAAGACCTCATCTCTACAAAAAATTTTTAAAACTTAGCCTGGCATGGTGACATATACCTGTAATCCCAGCAACTTGGGAGACTGGGACCAGAAGATCTTCTGAACTCAGGAAGTCAAGGCTGCAGTGAGCTGTGATCACACCACTACACTCCATTCTGGGTAAGAGTGAGACTCCAACCCTCCCCTTCCAAAAAAGCATTGTACAGAGGATTTATAGGGGAAGAAGCAGAGGAAGAGGCACAATGGAGAACGTAAGTTATGAAAGTAGAGGCTGTGTTCATCTTTGGTGATGAGTGATGGCTTTTGAGCTGATGATGATCCTATTCCATTTTATACCATGCAGCACCTCGGCATTCCACCTTACTGGCTGTGAAGCAGCCCTGAGGACAGATCTGACAGTTCTTCCCCTCCCCCCTGTTACCTCCTTTCCCCACCCCCCATTCTCAAGACCTTTTCTTGTTGAGTAGACCTATAGGACGAGGAACCCCTATGAGTTATGATGGGGAGTGGAAAGGGGGGCAGTCAAGGGAAATGAGCAAGCTTAATGCCGGGCGCTAGGATGGTTTCTGCCAGTGATGAGTCATCTAAGAGACAGCCCTGCCTGCTTTGCCATCCACCCATGGCACCATAAAAACCAGACCAAAGTGCTCGCTTGGGGCATGAGGGGCGAGAGTCCAAGCCTGCCTCAGCTCTTGTTCTCAGGTGAGATGATCTCTTCTGCATTCCCAAAACATCGATCCAGTGGACAAAACAACTGTTAACTCCCTAGATAGTTTGAACTAAAAGAAAACATAAAGATAATTGCAGATGATAAAACTGAGGTCTCTGGAAGAAAAGTAATTTGCCCAAGGTCACAAGGCACATAAGTGCCCAGGTGAGCCTCTTGCCTCTTCCACAAAATTTTTCACTAAACTGTTTCTTCATCACAAAACGTTGCAGTGCCTCTTGTCATAGGAATTTTTGACATCAGGATTATGAATCTTGAGAAGTCCTAGACTTCTTTACATCACTTTATCTTAGTCAACCCTGCAATCCCAAACCTCCTGTGTCTGAGTATCTCTTTACATCAGAGGAAAGCAATTAATATAAGTAACTGATATAAAATGTTAGAGATCCAGGTCCCATAAGCATCCTTCAGTATTGAGGGTGGCAGCTCTAACAGTGATTATCCAAGAAGAAGGTACAGGGAAATGGGCTGTGCTCTGTAACAAGAAGCTATGCAGTTCAGTGGTTAGTACCCTGATAGCTGAAAGGACAATGCTAGAGTTGGAATCCTGGATCTGGCCTTTGAGAGCTAAGCAAATAACCCCACCTCTCGTAGTATCATAATAAGAATAAAGTAAGTTAAATAAAACATTGTGAACAATGTGACACGTGGTAAACAGTCCATCTGTGTTCGCTTTTGTCTTTGTTTTTGTTTACTATAGAGACGAGGTCTTGCTATGTTGTCTAGTCTGGTTTTGAACTTCAGGGCTCAAGCGATCCTCCCACCTCAGTCTTCCAAAGTGTTGGGATTACAAGTGTGAGCTACTGCATCCTGCTAGCTTTTGTTATTATTGCAATTATTGCTCAGAAAGTGACCAGCTACTACTCATGACTTTAAGGTGAAAAAGCCCTCCTTTTTTCATTATTCAACATTTGTTATATATTAATCTTCCCTCTACTCTTTTTCAGGATAAAGAAAAAAGGAAGAAAAAGTTAGAAAGTTCTTGAATTTTTACAAAGAAGTTCTAGAGTAAGGAGAACACACCTAGGGGCAGCCATACTCTACAGATTAACCCAAGAGCAGATCCCTCTGCATAACTCTTGTTGCTATTTTTTTTCAAATGACTGTGTTTATTTTTAGCACTAGCTGGAAACATGAGTGAGCAATCTCCTCTATGGGTTTTAAGAAGTAAACCACAGCTACACAGGAATGGCATTTGCAGTTAAATTGCTCAAATGTGAGTGAGGACACAAAACCACATGTGGCAATTCAATACAGCAGAAAGCCACGGGTGATTTCTAGTGCTAGATTCATTGTGAACTTGCTGTAAGATAGATATTTGACCTCCCTGGGTCTCAGTTTCCTCTTCTGCAGAGTGAGTCAAATCTGAAGTCCCGTGGAGTTTTAACTTTCCAATCTTACCTCTCTATGAAGTATTTTTGTTTATAGAGGAGTATTTCAAGGCAAAGCTTATGCCAAGGAGAGGAATGATTTGTGATAAATCTTTAGGTGTCAGTGAAGTTGATGGTTGGATGTTGTGGGTTAACCCAACTCCTTGCATATTTTTGCAAGTGTGTGGTCACTCTGCATGGCCACTTCCCTATGCTTTTCCAGGCTGCTTGAGGCTCAAGTAATGGAGCACGGCCCTTTCTGGAACAACAGCCTCCTGCACTGTCCATCAAGCCTCTCATACTCCTACACCCCTCATTTGTTTTCATGGATATCAACTCCTTTTCTTCCTCCCTGAGCTCCATGAGTCTTCCCTATGTAACTCTCTAGTGACATCCATGTAATATCTAGGTTCTTGGGGTTTCCTTGAAACAAAATTCAATATGAATCATTGTATAATGAACATTATTTCCCTGGAACCTATTTCTATATTTGAGGTCTACATACCAAAAATTCCCCCAAGCAATTGTTGCTTTTGATGCAAAAGGGTAGACCTGACTTGATATGTGTTTGGAACCACAACTATATAATATATTTTAACAATGACAACTGGTTTCAACATGATTCTAAACCACTCGAATTTTCTTTGACTAAACCAATGAGTGGTACTTGTGTGTTTCAACAACTATTCTATTGTGTGCTAAACGTATCTACTTGAATCCTTCTATATGACAGTCCAGTTTAACAAATGGACCCTGATTTCTGTGGCTTTGCCAAACTTAATTGAAGGGAGAAAGTGATAGTCAACTTGTTGAACAAATGTAACAATTCACATGACCTGCAAAAGCCCAGCCAATGTAAGTGCCTTCATTCCTCAAAAGTCTCTCACATATCTTTGTCATTGCTGTGCATTTTAATCAAATATGATTCTGCAATAGGCTATTTGAGTCCATCTCAAATTCTGTTCTCACTGAATGAGGGGAGTAGGCGTATGGTAGCTGTTTTATATGCTTTTGGTTTTGAAGCATTCCTTCTCTTCACTTTAAAAGAGGCCAATGTGTTTCTTCCTACCTTTTGGTCTAAAGGAGCATACGCCTTCGGATTTTTATGAGCTCCTGCTGGAGTTGTAGAAGCTGTCCACTGAAACATCAGTGTGATTTGTGTAGCATTAATAGCCCTTTTGATCTACAAACTTCAATTCTCTTCAAAATAGAAGAGTATTGAACTCACCATTTCGTCTAGAGAATGGAGGAAAATGTACACCTGAATGTGAGCTTATGTACTATGGTTATTGATACTGACTTCAAGATCACACTTTCCTCTGGTCCTCAGGCCCCACAGAGCTCAGGGCATTGATTTGGGGAATGTTGGATAAGTTGCAGGTCAGACTGAAAAGAACTAAATCACAATGCTGCTCTTGACAGTGGGACTTTCTGGGCTGCCACTATGCCTAGGAATCTTCTGCTTTAACTAGCAAGAAATAAAATAGTGTGGACGTGATATTAGGGTCTCATGCCCAAGTCAGTTTCATAGCAACAAAGGGAGTTTCAACTCTGAGCATAGCATACTATATTTAAGACAGTAAGAAGCAATATCTAGACTGCACCAATCTTTTAAAAGAAATTTTCTTTTCTCTTGCTGCCTCTCAAACCAATGATAGCAGGACATAAGTGAGGTTCATGGGAAAAAAAATTATAGTTACTCCAAAGAATGCTGCTAGAGAAACATTCAGATAAACTCAACCCCCTCAAGTCAGGGTCAAAGCAGAACCACAAAACAACAAATGATTTCTAGGAAGCAGAATTTAGCATAAGGCAAACAATCACCAGATGTTCAATAAAGGTGACTTGAGTTTTAAACTGTGATTAGAAAAAAATGATCATGACTTAATCGATGCCAAGTTCTCTCCTCACAAGCTGATCCTCATGCTGCCAATAGGTTTGCTTGCCAATCTAGCATCTGTATTGGCCATTCATTTGTTTTCAAGTTGCCAAACTCCTCTACCTGACTTCAAGGATCTCCTAATTGGGCCCTATTGATTATGAACTGTCTTCTCACAAGCACAAGCACATCACCCCGATGCCCCTATGATTTTGACTTGCTTTTACTACCCCTCTAGCATGGTTTCAGTTGGTCAGTTTAGCAGCCAAAGGCTGTTTTTATTGGGCACTAACTAAACTCTGCAGTGTTCTATCATTCGTACTATAAAGGAACTTCTGAAAGGAAAAGTAATATTCTGGGACTGGGTGATGCATATCAACTAGTATTTAACAGTGAGTGGGGAATTCTGATAAAAACTAAAGTGCCCTAAAAGAAATAATTATGTGTTTAGAGAATTTAATTTGGGTTAAATTATTAAAGGATCTTGAATAAATTCAATTTATCTTTGAACACCCAACTCAAATGCAAACTCCTTTATAGTCACTTCAGAAAGCTACCTTAAAAAATAATAAAGAATTCTTTAACACTCAATCAAAAGTGATATTTCTTTCTTTTCTGATCTCCTAAAGATTAAATTATGGCCTACACTACACATGTGATGGTAAATTTTAATGTCCGCTTATATTTTGCCTCAAATGTATCTTATCTTTTCCGATAACTTTTTATCCATTTTATTGAGGTAAATTTACATACCATAAAATTTGCCTACTTTAGTTTTTAGTAAGTAAAGTTGGACAACTTTCACATAACTTAATTAGAACTTTTTCAACACTATAAAAAAGAAACTTGATACTCATTGGCACTCACTCCCATTCATACTCCTATCCCTAAGCAATCATATATTTACTTCCTAACTCAATAGATTTGCCTTCTCTGATAATTTTGCATGAATGGAATCACAGAATATGTGGTATTTTGTATTTGATTTCTTTCATGTAGCACGTTTTTGAGATTCATTCACATTGTAGCAGGTATCAATACCTGCTTGTTTTAATTGCTGAATAATATTTCTTTGTATAGATATCATATTTTACTTATGCATTCACCAGTTGAGTTGTCTTTACTTTTTGGCTATTACAAACAAAGCTGCCATGAACATTCATGTAGAGATCTTTTTGTGAACATATGTTTTCATTTCTCTTGGGTAAATACCTAAAAGTAGATTTTCTAGATTATATAAACTTATATTTAACATTTTAAGAAACTCCTGCACTGCTATCCAAAGTGGCTGCATCATTTTACATTCCATCACTAATGCATGAGGGTTCTTAGATAGATTTTAAGCTCCCAATGGGAAATGATTTTGAGAAAGATAATTTTTAGAATACCCTGTCAACATCCTGTTTATCAAAAAGCACTCCAATAATACATGCATCATCTTCACTTAATGTAGGGCAAGGATGAGGGGGAAAAAAAACAAAAGATAGACCAAAGATCTCACTGATTTGCCTCAACAAGCCTAGGAAAATACCAAAAGAAAAGTGAGAAATAAGTATTGAAATGGAAACCCCACAAAGTAAATAACAAAGATAACACAAGGATAACAAAGAGTTTCTGAGTCTGACTTTTAAGTTGTCAGTGGGGTGTTAGGTTACACATGGAAATTCATTGTATAGTCACATCACATATAATAAAATGTCACAAGGTTTTACTCCTTCTAGAGAAGAGGTCAATCTAAGTTACTAGAAGATAGGAATTATGGAATATTTGAAAAGAACTGAGGATAATTATTTTAAATGCATGCAGCCTCACCAACTGTAAAATAAATGCAAACTCCTTAGCACAATGTTAAATGCCATCTGTACTGAGCCCTTCTCAGCTTTCTGACCGTGTCTACTCTCAATGTTGATGATATCTACCATGCTTCACATTCTTGAATGTACCAGGCTTTTGCTCATTTATATGTTTTTTTGTGTCTTATTTCTTATTGCTCTTTTTCCAGTTATTAATATTTAGCTCAGATTTCAAGTCTCCTTTCGAATGCCATCTTACCTATATATTTTTTTCTAATTCTCAGTCACTAATATATTTTTACACATAATTTCATCCAGTATAAAAAGTTTCTGGGCGAGGTGTGGTGGCTCGCACCTGTAATCCCAGCACTTTGGGAAGCCAAGGCAGGAGGATCACTTGAGGCCAGGAGTTTAAATCCAGCCTAGGCAACATAGCAAGACCCTATCACTAAAATAAAAACAATTATATTGATTATCTTATTTAATTGCATGATCTAGGCATTATTGTTAGTTTTACTTTACAGATCACAAAACCCAGACTTAGACAACCTATATTACCTAAATGGTAGAGTCAGAATTCAACCCCAAGTTTCTTGACTCCAAAATTCCATGCTTTTTTCATTTGAGCAGTGTCTCCATCCTCTAGTTCTACATTGTTTCATTGCTGTTTAATTTTTCCTTGCGTTCCAACAAGCAGTTTGTTTTATAATTCTCTTCTAGTGGTTGTAAGTTCATAGAGAACAAGGAATGAATTTTATTCATTTCTGTATCCCAGACATATTTAACACAAACTTTGAATAAAGTAGAGATTCAATTAAAAAGTGCCAAAAGGATAAAAATGTATGATCAATACAACACCAGTTAGACCTCCCCAGAGATGAGCCTACTGAAACCACTCACTTGCCTCTAAGTAGTTGATACCAACAACTCAGAACAGGTAGGACTTTTTCTTTCTTTCTTTTTTAAAATTAAAACCCATTTATTTGAAAATTCTTTCAACACAGAACAGAGGTAAATTTCAGCTGAGTTCTACCCAAATTACCATGATTTCAAGTGAGGAGGTTGATATTTCTGCAGCCATGACAAGGAAATTGATTGCTACCATGGATTTCAGGGAAAACCTGGTCTCCTGTTAATTTTAAAAATAAGAAAAACAGAAGTCAGAGCAACAGCATTGTGCTCCATCAAACACAACTAGCTAGAAGCAAACCAGTCTTGTGACTCCTTGGCCCCCACTGTCTCTCATCAGGACACACTTGATTTGAGGTTGTGTGGGAGTTAGGACTCTCTAGGGACTGTTTACAGCTCTTTTGTCATCCCTGTGACCTTGAGCAAGCCCTGTATCTCTCTCCCTCCCCGCCTTCCTCTTCCTCTGTTCATAAAATAAGGATAATGCACCTATTTAGAAAGCACTTTGAGTCACTCTGATTAAAGATGCTATTTAAAGTGCCAGGTGCCATTCCACAAATTAAAAAAAAAAAAAAGAAAAGAAAAAGAAAAAGGAGACCCATACTCAATCATCCCCAGCCTCATTTGTTCCCCACTCTTTTAGCTCTCCTGGCACCAAACAGGCACTTAGCCAAGTGGAAGAATGAAGCTACACAGAAGATGATTAACCTTGGCCCAAACCTCCTCAGCACAAGTTAATAATTGAAATTTATTTTCTTTGCAATCTCCCCCACATCCTATTTCCTAGGACTTATGATTACTTCCAGATCATTTTTTACCTATTTTTTTAATTGGGGGAATGTAATAGAATGATTTTGAACAGTATATAGTCAATTGGAGATTAGGCAATAACCTTGAGATTGTGTCTGTGAACACTGGGAAAACTGTACAGTTCACTGATGAGGACAACCAGGCAGTTATTAGATAACTTGAATGTTGCTAGGATACATATAAGGAATAATTCACTAATACAGTTCAGTTAGGAGCAGATAACTATGCCCCCTGTGCAAAACTCTGAAAGAATAAGTCAGTTTACTTCTGTACTCTGCTATAACACGATAAATCAAGGGAGGTATGTTCAAGAATCTAAACTCAAACCTGTCATTACAGTTTAGTATGAAACTATACTAGCCAAGGATGAAAAATAGAATGTATTATATTTAACAATTCACTAGTTGTTGTATAACTTTTAAATATTTAGATATATGGAATACTTTATAAACTCCCATTTTGTTCTTCCCTGGATACCACAAACATTGGAGTCAGATCTGACATATTGTGATAAAGGATATCTTTGATTCATTCATATTGAAGTACATATCATGGCCCTAGCACTACACAAAGCTCTGTGGGACTTAAAATTATATTTCATTAAAGATGTTGAATTTCAGAAGTTACTTTTCTAGGCAATGAAATCTTCTATCATGCACTAAATCTACGTCAAATATAAAAACATCCTGGTTAAAAGAAAATTGAGATGCTAGCACCTTGTGTATAGTAAACGTCTCTTGACTTAACACATGTATTTTGTTTCATACTTTAAGATAATAATTATTCCCATAATTATTTTATTTTATTTATTTGATTTTAATTTTTTTTTAGTAGAGATCTCACTCTGTCACCCAGGCTGAAGAGCAGTGGCACACTCATGGCTCACTGAAGCCTAGACCCCCTGGTCTTACATGATTCCTCTGCCTCAGCCTCCCAAGTAGCTGGGACTACAGATGTGTGCCACCATACCAGGCTATTTTTTTGTTGTTGTTGTACAAGCTCTTGCTTTATTGCCTAGTCTTGTCTCAAACTCCCGGGCTCAAGTAATCTTCCCTTCTCAACTTCCCAAAATACTAAGATTGTAAGTTTGAGCCACCACACCTGGCCTCAATAATTCTAAATTACAGGCAGGCAGTATGAACCATGAAAACTAAGAGTTAAATGAAACAAAGCAGAAGGTATCACACTTCTGGACTTCAAACTTTACTATAGGGCTACAATAATCAAAACAGCTTGGTATTGGTACAAGAGCAGGCATATAGATCAATGGAACAGGATAGAGATTCTGGAAGCAAAGGCTCAATTTCTCAGTCAACTCATCTTTGACGAAGGCTCCAACAACAATCACTGGGGAGAGGAGAACCTATTCAGTAAATGGTGCTGGGAAAACTGGCTGATCACACAGAAGACTGAAACAGGACCCCTACCTATCACCATACACAAAAAATTAACTCTAAATGGATCAAAGGCCTAAACGTAGAACCTCAAACCATAAGAATCTTAGAAAATGCAGGAGACACCCTTATGGAAATTAGAACTGGCAACCAATTCCTGATCAAAATCCTAAGTGCCCATACCATCCGAAATAAGGTAGAGAAGTGGGACCTCATCAAACTGACAAGCTTCTGCAAAGCAAAAGAAACCATCAAGACAGCAGGGATACAGCCCACAGAATGGAGAAAAATATTTACCAACTGTATATCTGACAAAGGCCTAATATCTAGGATCAACAAGGAACCCAAACATACCAATAGGAAATAAACAAACAGCCCCATTAAAAAGTGAGTAAAAGACATGAATAGACACTTCTCAAAAGAAGATATACGGGTAACCAACAGACACATGAAAAAATGCTCAGCCTCACTAATCATCAGAGAAATGCAAATCAA
>NW_007248085.1:250445-268883 GCF_000164805.1 Carlito syrichta | reverse complement strand
CAGAGTGAGACTCCAACTCAAAAAAAAAAAAACAAAAAAAACAAAAACAACAACAACAACAACAACAAAAACCCCAAACAAACAAACAAAAAGAATGGCCATCATTAATAAGATAAACAACAGGCAAGAGTGTGGAGAAAAAGGAGCGCTTCTACACTGCTGTGGGAATGCAAATCAGTTCAACCTCTTTGAAAGACAGTGTGGCTATTTCTGAAAGAAGTAGAAATTGACCTTCCATATGACCCAGCAAGCCCCCTATTGGAAATATACCCAGAGGAACTCAAATCATTCTACAAAAAAGATACCTGCACACGCATGTTTGTTGCAGTTCTATTCACAATAACAAAAACATGGAATCAACCATGCTGACCATCGAAGCTAGATTGGATTTTTAAAAATGTGATACACATACACAGTGGAATATTATGCACCTATAAAGAAGGACAAATATATGAACTTCTCAGCAACTTGGATGAGTCTATCATACTCAGTGATCTATCACAGAAACAAAGAACAGAGTACCGTATGTTCTTACTCATAAGCGGAACTTGAACAATTATCATAATACTATAAGAAAGGGATTGGCAGTAGTGTGAAACTGCTAGGGGAGGGAAACTGCCAAGGGAGGGAGGGAGGGGCATACCTCATCAACAAGGGTACCTGCATAATGAACATTTGTATACTTAACCCTGAATTGTACCCCACATCTTAAAAACAAAAAATTAAATTAAAATAAAAAAAAGAATGAGAAACCAAAAAATAAAACTAAGATAAGGATAAATTATCCTTATCCATAGAATGCAGTCCTATTATTTTTGTGTCCATTTTATGTAATATGAGAATATAGAATATACCATCATTTTTTAATTGAGTTTTAGGTATACCTATCTGAAATTGAATTAATCAATAAATTTCCTCTAGTCAAAGCCTAGAATGCCAACTAACTATTTTCATAATGTTGTGCCTGCAGTATACAGGGTTTAACATAATTGTAAAGGGTTTTGGGGTTTTTTTTGCATTTGTATTTTAGATTTAGGAAGTACATGTATATGTTTGTTACATGGACATATTGATGGGGATTGGGTTCCGGGTGTCTCATTCCCCAGATAGTGAACGTTGTACCCAATTGATAATTTCTAAATATAATTGTAAAGACTCTGATTCAATTATGATAGACCTAAGAATCCAATCAGACATAAAACAAAAATAAAACCAAAGACTGATGAGGTGGGATGACATACACCAGGGTGTTTGGGTTGGGTTCAACTTCAACGCCACCACTTTACAGAGAGAAGTGAAGTAACTGGCCCCAAGTAACAACTTAAAATTGACAATCTTTACTAATTTTTTTATCCTTCTTCAAATTTCACAAGTCTATTTTTAAGCACTTGTTTTTAAATTTAAAACAAAACATGCCTCTAAAAAGAATTCCAAGGACACTAAAAATTATGATAAGCAGATTGGATATCTGATTTCTTCTAAATGATTTTTCAACAAATATTCCTTTAATACTCTAATTTCTGCACATGCTTGGCATAAATATTTTCCCCAGATTTTTCATTTTGCTTAAATGTTTATAAGTAGCCTTTAAATATCCTTCTGAAGTTGCACTTTTAAAAAAATTCCTGGCCTGAATTATGCCTCCCATTTACTTTAATTCGGAGTAAGTGGTACTGTTTCTATTTTAATGATCATCTCAGACTTTTCTGCAATTGTGGTACACATTCTGAAATATATTTCATGGTCATCACACCCAAAGCCAAGCAATTAAAAAAAGATGCTAAAAATAAAGATCATTTAAATTTAAAAGTAGCTAAATTCCAAAAATATTATAGTATAATAAATACACAGGCGCGCACACACACACACACACACACACACACACACACACACACACCTGGAAGAAACTGAGTACAAGGTTAAAAAAAAAAAAAAAATCCAGAATCATGGTGTAAAGATGACTCAGACGGCATAGACTGAACACTGACCAACCAACAGAAAGTTCAAAGAGGTGGGCTGTGCAGAATCTGACCTTGAGAAACTAAGACTAGAAACCTCTTGAGGAGACACTATTTTTAAACAAATAAAGAACATGAGCAATAGAAATATAATAAAAAAATAATAATTAGTGCCATAGGAGTTCAAAGGAGAAAGAGATGAGGGTGAGATATAGTAGTCAGAGACAATTTAAAACAAAACAAAATAAACAACAGACTAGAATTTAGGACTAAAAGTAATCAGATAATTAGACAAGAACTTTTATCTATTTGCTTATTTATTTTTACGGTCTCACTCTGTCACCCAGGCTGGAGTGCAGTGGTCTGGGCTCTAGTGATCCTCCTGCCTCAGCCTCCTGAGTAGCTAGGACTACGGGTGTGCACTAGCTAATTTTTTTTTTTCCATCTTTTTTTAGAGACAGGGTCTTGCTATGCTGTCCAGGCTGGTCTTGAACTCCTGGCTTTGCATGATTCTTTCACTTTGGCCTCTCAAACCCTGGTATTACAGGCATGAGCTACCATGACTGGCTTCATTGCCTCTTGAAGAAGCCTCAGCTCCCTCATCTATAAAATAAGATAAAGAAAGTACTCCCATCATAGAGTTTGTAAGGACTAAATTAGACTCAGCACTTAGCTTTTTGTTGGATACTAGTTGATAGCAAATGCTAGATTTTCCAGCCCTTGTCCTTTGATAAGTGTCAGAATGAAAGATACTCTTTTTTTTTTTTGAGTCCGAGTTTCACTCGGTCGCCCAGACTGGAGTGCAGTGGCCGCTCCCGGCCACCGCAGCCTCGCCTGCTGGGCTCCGGCGATCCTTCTGCCTCAGCCTTCCGAGTAGCCAGAATTACAGGCATGCGCTACCACGCCCAGCTAATTTTTTGATTTTATTTTAGAGATGAGGTCTCGCCTGCCCAGGCGGGTCTCAAGCAATCCACTCACCTCAGCCTCCCAAAGGCGCGAGATTACAGGCTGAGCCACCGAGGCGATGAAAGATACTCTTAAGTTACCCAAACTTTCTCTCTTGCTTCAGTGATTGGAGCCTCTACGTGGCACCTAATCTAAGCTGGTTTAACCATATTCCCTCATACTCTAGCCAGAGTAACTGGTTCTCATGAGTGAACACATGGCCCAATCAAGACAGACTATTTTTTAAACTAGAGCTTGAGGGGAAAGTCCCTGTCCTATCTGGTTACCAACGGTCTTAGGTGTTCACAGGATTGAAAGGTTTCCCAGGAAGGAGAATTTTCAACACTAAAATTGGGAAAGTCTCAGGTAAACTGGAATTATTGAATTCTAACTGGAAAAATATGAACCCCAAACAGCCTGTGGAAGAAGCTTACAGTAGGAAAAATGGTGATAATATACAGAGAGAGGCAGAGAAAAAAAGAAGAAAGAAAAAGAAGGAAAGTGCTGATTGGTTTTTGATTTGAATCACCCTCAAAGTCAGCCAGTCCTCCGTTTTGCCTAAATTTGATTACATAGTACAGTAAATTTCTCTCTGTGTCTGGGTAACAGGTTGGGGTTTCTGTCACTTGTAAAAGGAATCATGGTTGATATGCTAGCTCAAGGAAAATGGGCTTCATAAATATTAGCTACCATAATTAAACTTATGGTTATGACTATTAGATTTTACCAAGTTGTTTTGTTTCCCCTAGTTTATAGTTAGTTCAGAAGAACAGAGAACATAAAAAGAAATAAGTCTGTACTCCTGAAAACATAGCCACAGACCACTTGGGCTAGCTTGAATGATACTATTTCTTCTACTGACTTAGAAGCTGTCCTCAAGGCCCAAGAAAGCTCAGCAGCAGAAACCCTGCATAAGGTCTAGACAATCCTCTGAGTCCAGAACTACACTAATGGCTCTCTACCTCCTAACTGCCTCAAAGCAAGTTCCACAGCCTTAGCTGCTATTCTAACTTCTGGATAATGATTTGCAAGTACAGGCTGGTAAGCTTCTGCTTGCAAAAGACAAAATATGTTTTTCTCAAAATGACGGACTTCTATAAAATTTTCTAGAAGTTCAAAACCAGAAATTTTTTTGTGATTATTCCTAAAAATCAAAATTGTTCAGAAGTGAAAGATAATACATAATTACCCCAAAAAAGAAAAAAAATCACTGATTGCTTTGATCAAACTTCAGAATCTATTCGACCATTATTTACAGTGCTTTCGATATGTGATATAACTTGAAATAGAGTATTTTCAAAAAATTTTTCTGAAAAAAAAGAAATTTTCAAAATGTATATATATTTTTAAGCATAGGCGCACAGCCAACACTTTCATTATGTCTTATTTTCACTTAGATATTGTTTTAAATGCAGGTCCCTTTAGATTATCTTTGAAAGTTGGAGAATATTATGCCTATCTATGGTTCCATTTTTGTAAAACTAACTTGCTTAGATCAAGGGAGTGCTAGAAATGGGAGTCTTAGGGGAAACCCCACCTCCAGACTGAGTTGTCCAAAAACAACAAGGAGACTCAGAGATCAGTAGAGTGAAGCAGCTTTTTAAATAATATTCTTGAAAAAACGGGTATCCCTCAGCTGAGCAGGCACACCAAAACAGTTTCAGTCATAGTACTTAAACCTTAAAATGCAAGTCCCTCCCCTGTTTCCCCATAGTCTGGGTACTTCCAGAGGTTACATCACTTTTCTGGACGTTGCCTACATGTTGTACATTGATTGTGTTATCTGGTTAGTTCATTTGCATGTCCTCTATTTATTAATTGGTTAACATAGGTATGACAAACTTATTTCATTTGCATGTCCTTTTTGCTGATTGGTTTACAAGATTTTGTTCTAATTGGTTCCCGTTGAAGTTCAAATGAAAAAGCCCACCAAAGTAAAAGCCTACAAAAAGAGAAGAAGTAGAAAGTGACTCAGCAAAAAGTAGTTTCGTACAGCTTGTGGCTTATTGTGAAAATAAATCATTCTTTCTTACACGAGTGATACACAGCACACATTTTTCTCCAGAAAATGTTATTTTAAAAAATTAATATTATTATGTATTTTCTGGGTACTTCTGCTCTCCTCCATCTTCATCCTGAAACCAGTCTGAAGGGGTAGGTCCCTCACCAAACAATCCGGGTTCATAGCGGAGAGAAAAGACCAATAGAGAAATCCTACAATGTCTGTTCAAACTTTGCCTGGAAGTAAAACATATCCCTTTCATTCACATTTCATTGACCAAAGCAAGTCATATGAAAAAGCCATTGAAGTAGGAAATTCTAATCCATTCACCAGGAAAGGGGAAGGAGAGAAATCATTTGGAGCCATAATTCTATCTAAAACAGTTTATGCTTATCTGATGGGCCTCTCTCTTTTTCTTACTGGCATTATCTTCTTTCTGGCAAATTCTAATCCAGTGCTCTCTTACTGCTCAACTCTCATCCACACTCTCCAACTCGCTTCGTGCTATTTTGTCTTATTCCCCATTCCAGAACCTCATGCATACCTTCCTAAATATCTCAAATGTATATAATAAAATAATTTATTAGTCTAATAGCTAGCTAATAATGGCTCAGAATATCTCCCCCCTTAGACAAATTTTTGCCTTCTAGCTGGGCTTTCAAATGATCTCCACAAATATTTTTAAGCACTTGGTATGCATAAACCACCTTGAAATTAAGTATCTTAAAATGTATTAGCTAGTCGGGCACAAAAGGTATAAAATACAAATATGAAGTAAAATAAAATATCCAACGAACATGTATAAACAAAAATAGATCTCTCAAAAAACACTGAATGATTAGTTTTCAAACATTTTTCATAGATAGCTGCTGCTACTAAGTTTAAGACCAGAAGAGTTTATGAAAGATTTTTATTTTCAAAAATACTATTTAATTAGCAAACCCAACAGCAGTAAATTACAGTAGAGCTGTGTCCAGCTTTCCATCCACTGCCATACAAAGAAGATTTTGTCTTTGCACCTACAATTTTTTTCATTTCTAATGAGGATTTTCCTTTGTCAGATAAGATCTTCTGGAGGAAGAAAGAAAAGTCTATTTTAAAAGATACATTAGATGAAGAGTGAAAGTAGCCTAATTGAAAAAATAGGAAAAAGATATAAGAGTTGCTACCTTTTGTGAGGGAAGTTAGGAGGAAATTTTGCATTTTAAAAAGTATGGTTATAAGCTTTGTTTCTGTCTTAACCAATTCAGGTTGCTATTACAGGATACCATAGACTGAGTAACTTAAACAATGAACATTCTTTTTTTCCTATTCTGGAGTCTGGGAAGTCCAAGGTCAACATGCTGGAACATCCAATATCTGGTGAGGACCTGTTCCCTGGTTTGCAGATGGCTATTATTTTCCTTTTTCTCACAGAGAGAGAGAGAGAGAGAGAGAGAGAGAGAGAGAGAGGGAGAGGGAGAGAGAGCTCATTCTCTTTCTCTTCTTAAGAATACCAGTCCTACCATGGGGCTCCCCTCTTAAGAACCGATTACCTCTCAGTATCTCCACCTCCAAATACCATCACATCAGAACTCCAACATATAAATTTAGAGAGATACAAACATTCAGTCCATAACAGTATCCTTTCCCATTGGTTGGAGAAATGCAACATTGAGTAATTTTGCTGTTATTTGGGGATGAGACATTTCTTTAACTCTGACACTACTCTGAGACTGAACCACATGGATCACGCTTTCCATAAAGTTACTAACATACATTGACTCAGCATGGCTATGTACCAAGTGTGCTTTGAAGGGCTGGGTGTATAGGGATGAGTAAAAGAGACAAAGTGCTTGAGCTCAGAAACGCAAATGACCTCTATTTCTCTTGGAATGAGAGGATTGTTTGTCTGTCACCCAGGCTAGATTATAGTAGCACACTCATGGCCACTGCAGCCTCAACCAGCTGGGCTCAGGTAATCCTTCCACCTCAGTCTTCCAAGTAGCTGGAACCACAGGTGTGCACCACCGTGCCTGGCTAATTTTTTTATTTATTGTAGAGATAAGGTTTTGCCAAGTTGCCCAGACTGGTCTCAAAACCCTGGGCTCAGTCAATATTCTTATCTCCACTTCCCAAAGTACTGGGATTATAGGTGTGAGCCACCATGCTGGCTGGAATGGGAAATTTTTAAAATCATTTAATATTCATTATAAAGTTGTGGGGTACAAGTGAGACTTTATTGCATAAGTGGGCTGTATGCAACTAAGTTTGGGCTTCTTCGTGGACCACACTCCCCACTAGTAGACCAGATACCCATTGTGTTGCCACGTGACCCCAAACCTCTTCCCTCCCTCCCTCCACTAGCAGTGCCCAGCAACTATCCATCCCATCTTTGTGCTAATGTGACTAGTGTTCAGGGCCCACATACAAGAGGGAACATGTGGAATTCAGTTCTTTGTTTCTGTGATAGTTTACTTAGTATGATGGTCTCCAACTGTATCCAAGTTGCTGTGAAGTCCGTGATTATGTTCTTTAGGACTGCATAATACTCCATCATGTATACGTGCTGCATTTTCTTTACCTATTTCACTTTTATTTATCTAATCCACAAGGGAAACAGGATTGGTTTCACATTTTGGCTATCGTGAATAGTGCAGCAATAAACATCTGTGTTCAGGTGTCTTTTTGGTAAAGTGATGTATGCTCCTCCAACACAGGGATTGTTTGATCATATGGAAGATCAATTTTTAGTTATTTCAGAAATTGCCACAATGCCTTCCATAGAAGTTGAACTAGCTTGCATTAAATCTAAAGGAAATGCAAATAAGCTAGGAGATTTTGAATAAGAAAAGAGTAGGGGAAAAACCAAAAAGGGAAATACTTGGATCAGCACCTTTTCAATGCCCCGCGAATTACATTGTGAAGTAAGAAACGTACTGCCTCTAAAATTAATAGCAGCATCCCTATAAACCATGTATTTAAGAATATTATAGGGCTGGGCTTGGTAGCTCAGCCTGTAATTCCAGCACTTTGGGAGGCCGGGGTGAGTGGATTGCCTGAGCCCGTGAGTTCAAAACCCACCAGAGTGGGTTTACAATAAATCAAAAATTAGCCGGGCGTGGTAGCAGGGGTCTGTAATTCTGGCTACTTGGAAAGCTGAGGCGGAAGGATCACCAGAGCCCAGCAGACGACTGCGGTGGCCGCGAGCATACCACTGCACTCCAGTCTGGTCTACAGAGTAAGACTCCAACTCAAAAAAAAAAAAAAGAATATTATATGTGTCAGTCAATATATTAAGCACTTTTCCTGCACATCACTTATAGGATATGAGGTAGATATTCTAACCTTATCCCCAGATATTGAGTAAGATGTGGATCAGCTCCAGGTAATTTGCTTAACAACCATAATCTACAATTTTATGCTCCAATGAAGGACTTGGCAGCTCACTCCAGTTTTGACCCAAGTGTAGCTCCTTTCTATGCCCACAATTGAGAAAGAGCTGGCAGAGCTGCATGTGACATACAGACTTCAAGGTTATTTTTAACTTAAAGTGATGCACCTTCTCTATGTTCCAACAAATGTCAATTCCAGAGTTGTATGGGAAAACATTTGGGGTCAACATTCTCTTTGTAGAGTACTTTAAATCTCAAGCTACCATGACCCCAATTACGTGTTTTATGGCAATATCTATTTGGTATATATTTTATATAAGAAAAACAGAGTGAGGTAGACAAATTAAGAATTACAGTCATTTGTTGAAAGAGCAAAAAACACCAAGAAATTAAATGACTTGCCATCAAATTTACACACAGGTAAATAGCAAAATTCAGGTCTTCATATCCTGGTCAAGCCCTCTTTCCCCTACTACACACCAAGTTCAACATTAGTTCATACATATCTGTGCATTACAGATACTGCCTAAGGAGCAGATCAGTTTTCTCAACTGCTAATTCAGTCTCCCTTCTCTCCACAAGCTGCACTAGAGCCATAAAAGCAATTACTGTTTGAGTAGAATGGAAAATAGCTACTTTAAATGAATTTAAAAAGAATCATTTTTAAAAATAATTACTATCATCATTTTTTTATTTGAGAGAGAGAGAGATAAATAAATTGTGAATCAATAGAAGCCTTGGCCCATGGTCTCTAGGCCTTATTTATCTGGGAGTTGTTTATTTCTCTAAGCCTTCCCTGAGAGAAAAGAATAATAATTATTGTTTAATTATAGCAGAAGTAAATTTTATCTTTCAATTCTAAAGCAAGATGACTCATAGCTTTTTATTTACAAAGAAATGTCTTTGGGAGGGAAATACTTTTTAAAAGCCAAAATGTGAAAGGATCTCAGGACTTGTATCTGGGACTGTCAATGAAAACAGAGTCATTGGCATCACCCACCAGTAGACAGCGTTCGCACCTGTGAGAGGCACAGTCAAGACATGCATCTTCCTACAAGGACCATCCTTCTGCTACTCAGGACTGTATGTGGCAAGGAGAAATCTCTCCAGAGGAAATCCGTTTTCTTTTAAGATGCTTCCAGCAGAGCTACCCCAGTACAGGGATTTAACCATCCTCAGAGCAATAAAGGGTCCATCAATGCATATCTGATTCCGCAGTAAATCTCTTTTGTTGTTACAGTGCATTATTTAATTTCTGCTTCCTTCTCTAGGAACCTGGAACCTAGTCCCATAAACTATGTTTTCTCAATCTCTAACCCTAACAGAGTCCCTCAGCCCTCATTGATTTACAAGTACCTACTGACCCTTTCTAAACCTCATTTGATTTCAGCTAGTCCCACTCTAGCCATAAGTCTCCAAATTCAGTTTTAGGAAGTCATGACAATGTCATCTTTATTCATTTCCAGGAAAATGGGACAACGACTAAAAATAAAGACAGATTAGGTGGGGATCCATGACATTGGACATACTACTTCCTAACCATCTCATTTGCTGGAAATATTATCATTGGTGTTGTATTATACTGAACTTGACTATGTCCTCTTCTCATTTGAAATAGAGACTCTGAGTCTGATGAGACCTTTTCCATCTAAGGCTTCCTGGAAAGGGTGGGAGGAACCACATAGGATGAAAAGAAGAAAGCCAATGGGCAGATTCAGACCTGTTACAATAGAACCACCTTTTAAATGTGAAGTCCAAAATTTTACAGAATCTTCCTTGTCTTCTATTAAGGAGGCAGGTAGGACTTTATTTTCATTCATAAAGGCAAGAAAGCCCTTTATGTTGAAGAGCCCAGGTGATGATTTTATACTGCAAAGAAGGAAGTCTCTCAGACCAACAATCAACATGCCTATCAAATACAGTACCTAAAAGTCTACTCTTAGTTCTTTGGGATAAGTATAACTGTGCTCAAAATATTAGAAAATATCATAGCCAAATTATTACTTTTCAATTATAGAAAGTAAGATAAATATAAACAGAGTACCAAATGTTCTCACTCATCAGTGGACCCTGAACATTTACCATAATACTATAAGAAAGGGATTGGCAGTAACAGGATATTTGCCAGGGTTGGTGAGGGTGAAGGGCCACAACACTAATAAGGGTGCCTGATCTCAAACCAGGCAAAGTGGGGCCTAAAGGAGGCCCAAACTTCACCTGTACAATGACCACTCGTATACCTAATCCTGAATTGTACCCCACATCTTTAAAAAAAAAGAAAAAGTAAGATATAAAAAGGTAATATGATATGTCATTAGCACCTTAGTGTGAATGAATTCAAACAAAGAGAAATAGGCAGCTGTTAAAGAGTGTGAGGAGAATAGAAGGAGTTAGAGAAAGCTTAAGTGCTGGGCACAATTTGCTTACATGTATATTTTACCAAGGACCTGACCTGGCCGTAGTCATAGGCACCCTTTCCCCACAAAAACAACACAGCACATAACTTGCACAATACATCTTTGTTCAAGTTCTTATTTAATAATCAAAACTTTTGTTTGCTGAGGGTTTGCTTTTTTTTTCCCCCCGCTGGAAAAAAAATGTTTACAGTACTGATTTTGTGATCTGTGGCAAGTCTAATTTTAACAGCATTTTCTGAAGAGTATAGAAAAAATACTCTCTTTTTTTTCTCCCTTGACCTACTTTAGCATATTCTGCCCCACTTAATATTTTCTTGTCTTTGCATTCTCCCTCCTGCATGTTACGCAAAGAGATGCTGAGCTGGAGAAAATAAGCCACATTTGTCTTCCTGCCTCGTCCCTGAAAGGTGGTGGGGAAACCTGAATGTATCCATTGATCATGCCTCCTGCTGTGCACAGTCCTCCATGGGCTCCCATCTTACAGAAAGTCTCCTGCGATTCAGGAAGACACACAAAGGAATTTCAGATGACTGCCCGCCCCAACATTGGTCTCAGAACTTCCTCCTTGCACATCCCACCTAAGCTCGTCCAAACTAGAATTCATTTGAAAACATTCATGGGATCACTGTAGCCTCGTATAGCTCTGCCCCTTACACTACATAATTAATGCCCATAGGGGACAGGCTGGGCTGGCAGTTATTCTTTATGAAGCTCAGGATAAGTGGCAAAATTAGTAACAGATTCTATGACTCCTAAATCAGTACTCTTTTTTTCATTTTGCTGTTTATCTCATATTTGGGAAATTTCTTCTCTTTTCCCTCAATGGTCTGGGCTCTGTTTGCTGAGACTTTAGATCAGGAAGAAAGAACAGCTGAGTAATCTGATAAAACAATCTATTCAAATATGACAGGGTGAGCCAATGATTTCTAAGATGTCTGCCAAAGAGAATGAGCGGCACTTCGTATTTTGCTTATAACCTGGTAAAGTGTGGCTTGTGGTCCAGCAGCACTGGCATGACCTGGGGGCTTGTTAGAATTACAGACTCCACTGGGCATGGTGGCTCACACAGATACTCCTAGTACTTTGGGAGGCTGAGGTAGGAGGATTGCTTGAGACCAGGAATTTAAGACCAGCCTGGACAGCACAGTAAGATATTGTCTCTACAGAAAATCAAATACATTAGGCAGGCATGGTCCATGCCTGTAGTTCCAGCTACTCGGGAGGCTGAGGCAGGAAGATCTCATGGACCCAGGAGGTAGAAGCTGCAGTGAGCCATGATCATGCCACTGCATTCCAGTCTGGGTAACAGAGTGAAGCAATGAGAAAAGAAGGAAGGAAGGGGGAGGGGGGAAAATACAGACTTCCAGGCTCAGACTGACTGAATCAGGGCTTACATGTTAATGAGACTCCCCCAGGTTTCACACCCACATTTTATTTAGAGAAGCCTTGGCCAAGTTGCTGGTGAAAGCTTTGCTACTTCTGATTACCTCAAGAAAAAGTGATTGGCCAGAGTGTTCCAAGGAGCCACTTAGGAACAAGTGTGGGACCCTGTCAGGCACACCAGAGAGAGGAGTCTGAGCCTTATCATCCTGACTCATGAAGTTGCTTAACCTCTGACTTGGGAGATGAGGAACCCCTTGAGAACACTTCAACATCGCCCCAAGGGGCCACCCTAGTTAGTTTGCATGTGAGGCCTGGCATGGATAAGGACATGTGCTCCCTAGCCCCTTACAAATGAAAACTCAACATCATGTTATAAAAACAATTACTTTCCAAATATTAAATAAATCATAGACACTTTTTTTTTGTTGGGTACTCATTTTGGGAGAAGACATTTCAATAGATTGTTGTTCTATAATCCTCAGATTTTTTTCTGCTGATGAATTTTCAGTTGACATCTTGTAATTATGATCCTTTTAATATTGCAGTGAGAAAGAAAAATGAAAGTAAAATAGCTACATTATGCTGAGCTCAGGCAGGCAGAAGAAATAAAATCAGGACCTATCATATTTAGAGAAAAAAGAAACAAATGTAGAATTCCCTAGGAACTCCTTAGGAAGAAGGGTCTGAATGCAAATTGCCACTTCTTTAATGTATACCAAAGACATGAAGAATGTTTCCTTGCACCTTCAGAAGGCCGGTTCCCCAGTTCATGGGTACGGCCATTGCCTGTACTCCCTGATGGTCAGTCACTACCAGGACATGCAAACAGCACACATCCAACCTGCTGGTTTTATTGTTGATTTTGGTGACTTCGGAGCATGTCATTTTTTTTTTTTTTGTCTTAGCATGTGTATGTTCTCCTCACTTGTATATTTTTCAAGTGATTCCATTCTACTCATACATCCTATCTTTCCAAACTTCACTGTTCAGAAACATTATCAAAAGATTTGATGTATGCAATTAGTTATGCTGTTTTATTTGGTTTATTGGCTTGTTATCAACAATGGTCTTATTCTCATCTCTATTTTTTCATTATAGGTAAAATCTACCTCTGAAATGCCAGGTATTCCATGATATTGTCCTGTTAGGGAAAAAAATGGGTGTGAGACTGGTTTCTCCTCCTGAAACCTGCTTGAGCTATAACCCTCAAAAGGCAGCGAAAGTCAGAGTCCTTTCTGCCTCAGGCAACATCATCTTCCAAGATTTCCAGGTTTGGAACCTCCAGTATATCTCCAGTGTCTTTCCTTTCTCATCTCTGAATCCCATTTGTGTGGCCAGTTCTTCATGCTGCCCACCTCTCCCAACTTTGCCTCCAGGTTTCAGGCTGGGTTCCCTGGCAATCAGACTCTACATTGAGATTTGCATCCAAGAAGTTGATAGAGGAGTGCTGGGGGGGAGGGGAAACGTGTGAAACAGGCTTGGGCAGAGCAAGTATTTGAACTTGCAATAGAGGCTCCAGCTGACTCCACTGGGAGCTCCAGAGTTGGGAAAGCCCAATAGAGATGTCCTGAATTGAGGAAAGATGCCTCTCTGCTCTCGTATAGACTAGTCATTGATTAAATGCAGCCTAACCCAGAGAGGGGACACAATCTTATGCAAGCCGGTTCCTGTCAGCAGATAGCAATTTCTAGAAAGAGACCCATCTGTGAGCTAGCAAGAGCTATCACTCCCAGAAGCCAGAAGAATGAGTATCTTGTTCTTGAAGGGGAATCTGGAAGGTCCACCACAGCATCCACTCTATCTGCGAACTTTTAAATTATTCCTGTTAGGAAAATACAATGAGTTAGAAATGTCTTAGAGAGAGAAAAGAGATTCCAATTTCAGTCTTTGAATTACACCGCTGCTTCACTACCAACTGGGGAAACTAAATGTCCTGTCCCACTCTGCAAAAACACCATCTGAGCCATTTCAGAAAAAAGGAAGGGAGGGAGGGGGGAAGGGAGGGAGGGAGGAAGGGAAGGAGGGAGGAAGGAAGGAAGGAAGGAAGGAAAGAGAGAGAGAAAGAAAAAGAAAACAGCAAATAAAATGGCACAAAACGTAATATTTTTACCTTAAGGATTTGTAGCTGAGCAGCACACTTATATGTTTTCCAGGAGCATTTCAACTGGTCAAATGTCACCAAAACAATTTCCGAGTCAGCCTGTCCTCATTAGTTCTCTGAACTTTTGATTACAAATTTATAAGGGGCCTGCCCCAGACAGCCAGAGATCTCCTTCGAGGCAGCCATTCCCTGGGTCCTCCCCATTTCCTGCTGGGAACATTAGAAGCTTGCCTATCAACCAAAATAAACAACTCCTTTCATGAACAGACCCAGTGAAGGCCCTATAAATCTTAGGTGTCAAAAATGTCAGTAGCATTGCAGAAGACAGAAATCAATCTAAAATTCATTTGTTTGCCTGACAAGAGCCTAATCTCACATTGTTTAATACCTACTATGGCACCTCAGCAGAATAGGAAGCTGCGGGAGACCATCTTGGTTTCCTGTGACAGTAATGCTCAATGTTTATGGCTTAATCTGGCCCCGGACCATTTCCCTACCAGGGGCAGAAATCTTTGCCCACTGCTTGGGGTCAAGTTGCCTGTGATATGAGACGAGGAATCATTCTGATGTTGTCACCATATTTCACAGCTATTAGTGTTATAATTGAGTGAATTGCAGCATTTCAGGTAAAAAGGACAGAGATTGCAGCCTAGGTGAAGTGCTCTGTATAGACGTTGAATCAAGGCTCAGACATGGCAGCCACAGCATCAGAAACACTCCTGCAGATCAGGGATCAACGGGAACACTCCCTGACCCCATTTTCCATCACATAACCTCTGATATGATGACTCTTTTGTGATCTCTCCTTTGAGGCTGCCCTGGTTTATTTTAATCAGATTTCAGATGCATACAAGTATTCAGGATTAGCAGTGATAAGAGGCTAGGGGCAGTGGTGGGACAAGCAGGTAAGCCTAGAGATAGATGGGTTGTGATTCTGTATAGGACATAGCCTCCTGCATGGAGGAAAAGGTTGAGGCAACAAAGGAGCTCTGGCACAAACTACTCTCCAGCCAGTATAGTCTTCTAATGTCCTCTCAACTCATCAACACATTCTGATGTCTCTTGTCTTCCTTGATCCCACTGGAGAGACAGTTTCTTCACTGACTGTCCCATGTCTTCTGGGGCATAAGATTTTTAGGGAGGTTGGGCTCGGTGACTCAGCCTGTAATCCCGGCACTTTGGGAGGCCAAGGTGAGTGGATTGCCTGAGCCCATGGTTTCGAGACCCACCTGGGCAACTTGACAAGACCTCTTCTCTACAATAAATCAAAAATTAACCCGGCGTGGTAGTGCGTGACTGTAGTTTTGGCTACTTGGAAGGCTGAGGCAGAAGGATTGCTGGTGCCCAGCAGGTCAAGGCTGTGGTGGCCGGGAGCGTGCCATTGCACTTCAGTCTGGGACAGAGTGAGACTCCAACTCAAAAAAAAAAAAAAAAAAAAGATCCTTAGGGAACTTTATTTCTGTTCCCATTAAAGTATTCCACCAATGTTTTTCCAGGACTCACATTGTCTGTGTACCCAGGGGTACTTAATATTGCCTTGTATGGTGGCTGTCTTTTCACAAGCAAAGAGCTGCAATCTCAAAGACCTTCTTAGAAACCAAAACTGTTGAATTCACTATTCATCCTGACCAAAGGTAGTGGAAATTTCCATTTACAGATAAAATATTACTACCACAGGGCAGTAGGTTAACTAGTTTACACTTCACTCTGCTTAGTTTTCTTTGAAATTGTAATTTATTTATTTATTTATTTATAGATGTGAAGTCTTGCTATGTTACCCAGGCTGGTCTCAAATTCCTGAGGTTCAAGCAATCCTCCAGCCTCAGTCTCTCAAAGTGCTGGAATTACAGGCATGAGCCCCCATGCCTGGTCCAGTCTACCTACTTTATCAAGCTAGGTGGTCAGTAGGCTTTGAGATTATGGTATTGGGAAGCTTTGATTTTCTGGGTGTGCTTGTGCTTGTGTGCAGGTGCACCCATGTGATAGAGGTAAGGATGGTATGTGGGGGTGAGGAATGACAAGGTCCATGGATACCTGAGTAAGCAAGTAGAGTCAGAGAGGTCTCACCGCTCAAAATGTCAATCCTGTGCCCTCCACCTAAAATAGAAAGACCACTTAAACTAATGCATTCTCTTTTTGGAAGAAAATCCTGAAAGTTTAAATACAATTCACTAATTATATGAACTTTATTAACACATATTTTATAGTTTTTCTGCTAAGGGTTAGGAAATACTAGTAATATAAAGTACTAAGAGACAGACAGTCAGTACTATTTTGCTGCTGTATTAGTTTTCTATTGCAGTTGTAACAAATGACCAAAGAGGCTGAAATCAAGCTGTTACGTAGGTCTGCAGTCCTTTCTAGGAGCACTCTAAATGAATCTTCTTCCAAACTCACTCAGGTTGTTGGCAGAATCCCAAGCAATTGTAGGACTCAAGTCCCATTTCCTTGCTGTTAGAGCTATCAGCTGGGGGTTGTTTCCAAGTTCTGGAAGCTTTCCACATTTCTTGAAGATGGCCTCTTGTGACATCTTCAAAGTCAGCAACCGTGGGTCAGGTCTCTCATGCTTTTAATTTCTCTGATCTCCCTTTATGGCAAATCTCTATCACTTCTTCTGCATGCTCTCAACTAAGAGACAACTCTACTCTTAAGAACTCACATGATTTCATTGGACCCATGAACATGACCCAGAATATTCTCTATCTTAAGAGCAGTTGATTCATAACTTAATTCCATCCTCAACATTTCTTTTCACAGGGGTACCTAAACTAGTGTTTAACTTGGTAACAAAGGGATGAGACTCTTGAGGTTTCATCATTAGAATTTAGCCTAACATAATTAAGAAAGGTGGGATTTGGAATCATCTGGTTCGTGGACAGACCTGATGGGTTGCTCTTTAGACTGGAATCTATAGGTGTGACCAAAAGTAAACTCAGAAGAGACAGAGACAAACTCAGCTTGGAAAGATCCAAAGACAACTTTAGCCTGCTTTATGTTTTCCTAGAAGTGCTGTATCTCTGATAATTATTAAGGTGCTGTACTTATTCTTTTTTCTATAAATTATTTTCCTAATATTATAAACTTTTCTTCTAGAACTCTTTTCCCTTTTCCAATGTCATTGGAAAACAACAAAATCTTAGTGATGAAAAGAGACCCTCAGAGCCCACTGTATCCAGCCCTCACCCTCCCCTTTCTTGATGAAATTCCATCTCCAGTGTAAACTCTGAGAGCTCAGAGTCAGAAGGAAGCATCAGATTACCCAACAAAGCCCTCCTCCACACACATCATGGTTGGTGGTAGAGACAGACACAGCATATGACAGCCCAGACAGATGGCGTTCCAACCTGTGTCTGAACACTTATCAAAGAAAAACTTCCTACTTCATCAAGCAGCAGTCCCATTGTTGAACAGCTTTAATTGTTAGAATATTCTTCAGTAACTTCCTACTTTCAGTTTACAAAATCACACATCTGACTCTTACTAACATAATAAATCTCCAAATCCTTCAAAGATTAGACCATGGCTCTCTGGTCTCTCTTCATCTGCCTTCCATTTTCTACGGTAGATAGATAAAATGTTATCCTTCCATTAAATGATACTTTTTTCCTGGATCCGTCTCTATAAATGGCCACTAAAACACCCTTTTCTGTCACATGTCACCTGATATTTAAAAAAAAACAACACCTCAAATATGATCCATAGTACAGGTTTTCACTAAGATATAAATAATCATCCAATGGTATTTGTATCCCTTTGTCTTATAAAAAATCCTTAATCTTCTTTCCTGATATTACATCATTGCCTAACTGTTTTTCACATAACAGTCACCAATCATCCACAGAGATTGTAGATGTTAACAGGCTAATTCAAAAGCAAAAACAAGCTGGATGTGGTGGTTCACACCTGTAATCCCAGTACTTTGGGAGGCAGAGGTGAGAGGATTACCCAGAGGGTTGAGACAAACCTGGGCAACTTGGTGAGATCGCATCTCTACAGTAAATGAAAAAAATTAGCCTGGTATGGTGTCTCACACCTGTAGTTCTAGCTACTTGGAAGGCTGAGGCAGAAGGATCGCCTGAGCCCAGAAGGTCAAGGCTGTGGTGGCCATGAGTATGCCACTGCACTCCAGTTTGGGTAACAGAGTGAGACTCCCACTTAAAAAATAAATAAATAAATAATTAATTAATTAAAATGGTGAAGACACTTCTTTTTTTTTTTTTTTTGAGTTGGAGTCTCGCTCTGTCACCTAGACTGGAGT
>NW_007248085.1:226363-250425 GCF_000164805.1 Carlito syrichta | reverse complement strand
AGAGTGAGACTTCAACTCAAAAAAAAAAAAAAAAGAAAAAAAAGTGAATTTAAGGACTATGCTGTGAAATAATTAGCTACATTTGGTAATGAATTAGATGTTTAGGAATGGAGAGAGAGGAGTCTAAGTTGGGGATCTGAATACTGTTACCAAAGAGAGAAAATGGAAGCAATATACCTTGAAGGGTTGGTGCAAGGTGATGACATTGGAAGTTTGCTTTTGGACATATTGAGTTTAAGATAGTGAGGTAGAGATGCATAGGTGGAAACTTACAGGTGAAGTCAGGGCTAGGTGTAGATTAGTGTTAAGGTAGTAAACCTTTAAGAAAGGATGAGATTGTGAGGGGTGGGGGGTGGACAGAGAAAGAGGAGCCATTTAGGATTCTGAGAGGAAAGGTTAGAGAGAGGTAAGCAAGTAGAAGTTTTGAGTCAGAGTCTCACTCTGTTGTCCAGACTTGAGTGTAGTGGCATATCACAGCTATGACCTGCTGGTCTCAGGTGATCCTTCTGCCTTAGCCTTCTGAGTAGCTGGGACTACAGGCGCATGCCACCATGCCCAACTTATTAGATTTATTGTGGAGACAAAAGTCTCATCAAGTTGCCTGTGCTGGCCTCGAATTCCTGGGCTCAGGCAGTCTTCTTGCCTTGGTCTCCCAAAGTAGAAAGTAGGATTTTAAGCAAATCTAGAAAATAGGAAGTTTTGAGAGTATGGAAACTAACAAATCCAGTAGAAAGGTCAACTAGGATAAAAACTTGTTGTCTGGTTCTTCTTGATTATGAGCACTGAAGGCCTTTGGAGAGTCTGTGGCAGGATGGGGGCGGGAAACCTATATACAGAATTATAGTTAATTGTTAAACATTTATTAATAACTGTTAAACATTTAAAAATTTTATTGATATCCTGTAGCATCATGTCCCTTTAGAGTGAATTAATAGAGACTATAGATTATATTAAATTTGTATTGAATGACTATAGTTAAGATTAGAAACTAAGCTTTTATTTTATTGGAAATTAAGATCATTATCCTTCATTCCCCCTTAGTGCTGTTAACTAGAAAGTCATCTTCATTGTTAAAGTTCACTTTAGTTCTTTTTCTATGACTTTGCTAATTTGCACAGAAAATAGTGGAATTGAAGTTGTCATAGGTTCAAACTTTTAGATTTGTGAAATTTGTTTTAGAGTTTGTTCTCATAGTGAATCTGTTGCTGTGCTGATGCTCTTGTATTGTTTTGTTGTTTTTGAGTTGGAGTCTCACTCTGTCACCCAGACTGGAGTGCAGTGGCCACTCCTGGCCACCGCAGCCTCGACCTGCTGGGCTCCAGCAATCCTTCCGCCTCAGCCTTCCAAGCAACCGGAACTACAGGCGCGCGCTACCACGCCCGGCTAATTTTTGATTTATTGTAGAGATGAGGTCTCGCCAAGTTGCCCAGGCGGGTCTCGAACCCGTGGGCTCAGGCAATCCACTCACCTCAGCCTCCCAAAGGCGCGGGATTACAGGCTGAGCCACCGAGCTCGGCTGGTGAAGACACTTCTAACGAATTTTTCTTATATACCCTTAAATCATTATTATCGGAGTTGCAACTTCCAATGGGTGATAGGGATTAATTTCTTTAATTTCTAGTTGCAAAACAAAAAAAAAATGGGGAAATAGAATAGAAATAATAATGTCATTCTTTGTTGTTCTGTTTTTTTTCTCTCCAATGTATTTTCAAACACTGGCTAATTAATGATTTTATTTAATTGGGTATTTTTATCTAAAGAAAATAATAATGAAAAGAGGTACACTTCAAATAGATCAGAGACTGCAGAAAAAGAAAACTGCATCTTTATTATTCTTTCTGGTGATGCTTATTTATGAATTTTCATTAGAATTCTTATTTTTCTTTGTCTTTAAGTGTATTTATTGTCTCTACAATAAATACATAAATAAATTAGCTGGGCATAGTAACATGCTCTGTAGTTCCAGCTACTTGGAAGGCTAAGGTGGAAGGATCGCCTGAACCCATCATGTAGAGGCTGTGGTGACTATGAACATGCCACTGTACTCCAGCCTGGGTGACAGAGCGAGACTATACCTCAATATATATATATATATGTATCATGGGAAGGGACTCCTATTTACTGCTAATGGAATCAATGCTATAGTCATAGCCAGGGCTCACTCAGTGCTGCTGTGGAGTCAGGATCCTGCTCCATGCCACTCGCCCCATATAGCAGGGCAGTTCTTCTGCAATAGTAGTGAGTTTTGTCCAAGTCTAGATGTTTGTGTACCTTGTATTCATTCCCTTTCATCTTACCATCTCTACTTATTTATCCAAACAGAATTCTTGTCAGGGACCGTGGCTCGCATCTGTAATCTCAACTATTTACGAGGCTGAGGTGGGAGGATCACTTGAGGCCAGAAGTTCAAGACCAGTTTGGGAAACACAGTGAGACCTTGTCTCCAAAAAAATAAAAATAAAAATTAGCTGGGTGTGGTAGCATGTGCCAGTAATCCCTGCTCCTTAGGAGATGGAAGTGGGCAGATCACTTTGAGGCCAGAAGTTTGAGACCAGCCTGGACAACATAGTAAGACTTCATCTCTACAAAAAACAAAATTAGCCGATTGTGGTATTGTAAGCTTGCTGTTCCAGGGAGACTGAGGTAGGAGGATGGCTTAATTCCAGGAGTTCAAGACTACACTGAGTTATGATTTTGCCACTACACTCCAGCCTGGGTGACAGAGCCAGACCCTGATGCAAAACAAACAAACACATACACATCATTCTACTGTGATTCCTCCACAAAGTCTGCCCCCTCCCTCACAGACAGAACTCACCTGCCTCTCTGCCCCCACGTGCTTGGCACCTTATATTGCAATCCTCTATATGTGTGTCTGATCTGCACACTTCACAGATGCCTATTCATATTCATTTTCTAACCCCACCTCCTATGCCCAGCAAATATTGGTCACTTGATTGTGGAACTAAACTGAGTTGAACTAAACTGAAGGGAAGCCAATCACTGTGTTCCTGGCATACCTTAATACTATGTTAGGTGTGTTCATCTCTGGAATGAACAAAAGGTTGAGGCAGGGCAGCCAACATAGATGTGAAAGTCTTTGGAAAAACTGCAAATATCAGTAAGAATAAGATCATTCCAGGTTGTCCGTCTTCCTCTTTCTCCTTTATCTGTCTTCTTTCGCAACTCTTCCTTCACAGAAATTACTGCCTTTAAAGGAAACAAAATTCAAATGTAGCTGCTTTATCTGACCACTGAACATTTGGAAACATTAAAGTTTTCAAAATACAAGGCAAATAACAATAAAACAATTGAGAAAACAAAAATGCCTCACTTTAATGCCCTAACATTTCTTGGTAAATTTAGAGATAAGAGATTCCATTTTTTCATAGATGTTATTACTCACATTTCCAATACTTTCACATGCATGTAGTTTTATCATAATTTTTTGAGTAACACATTAGCTCATGAGGTGGTTTGACTTTTCTGCACTTTATTAAACAAATTCCCTTGGTCTGTCTTTTCAACTGAAGTACAGCTGTTACGCTAACACTGAAAAATATTTAACGTTAATAAAGTACTTGCCTGGGAAAATGCTATTTCCATTATTTTTCTCATCCTGGGTTTATTCTTAATAAAATTTCCTTGGAAACATCTTTCTATCTCCCTTCAAGTGCTTGATAGAATAGCACCCGACTACTGCGTATTTTTAGCAGGTCTTGGCTCTGCCCTGTGATCTGATAGCAGGAGTGGAGACTCTTATTGCAAGTTACCTGGGAATATTACCTTATGAAGGCAGATTTAATAGCACATCTTCCCCTTTGCACAGCGCCTGCGAAGGCTCCCATGACTCTAACTTGAGTGCATTACAGATTCAATCTGAGCTGTTCCCCATCATTTTCGCTTATAATGCAATATCCTGCAGTTTTATTTTGTGATGTGTCTTCAAGAGCAAAATTCAGCGTTATAAGTACTCTACGACGTTAAACAATACTGTTAGATAACTAAACAGGAGCAACAGGAGAGAAAATCTAAGTAGATAAAAGCAAGGGAAAATGGGGTAATTCCAAACCAAACTTTAAAAGACATGGACTTCCAACAGGGCAAGTCTTCCGAAATTCATACAAAAATGTGAAGTGAGAAAATGTCGAGTTTTTGCTCCTTTTTCCTCATTTTTGCATTATTGCAAATCCTCCCACCCCACCCAACTACCCCAGAATCTCCAAATTTCTTTTGTTGAATATATATTTTTTTCATAAATGAACTGATAAGCCTATGGACACTGAAGTCAAGCAACTGCTTTCCATATCTTTCACAGGTTTTCAATTTTAATAGAGAGGTGAGAGAGGGCATTAGACTTTCAGGAAAGGAATTATTAATTCAAGAATTCAAGATAGTAGCTTAAAGAGGGTTTGTGAGTCAGGAAGTTTTTCAGGACTCATAAATCACATAGGCAATTCCATTCCCCCTACCCTTAGATCATATAATCCTCATTCCTATTTTTTATAAAAGGACCCTGAGGTTCTGAGGTTTTATTTTTCTGAAATTGTGCAACTTGAATCAAACCTCTACATCATTTGACCCTTAATATTGTACTTCTTTTTTATTTGTAGTACTAAAATGTCTAACGGTTTCCTGCCTTGGCGAGTCTAAACCAGGGCAAGGGACTGGGTTTTCCTTGTTGATGAAACCTCCCACAAAGAGGTCTGCCTAGACAAGATTTTCTACTGTGGCTAGAGACACAATCTTAGATTGGCTTGAATCTATATTGACCTCCAAGGCATACCCATAAAGCATGTTTCTCTTTTTAATAAAGCCTTAATATAAACTTTAAAACACTGACACATCTCCTTCAAGGTGGTTTCAGGGAAAAGGACTCTAGGAAGCAAGTCAATTTCATTGTGTGATTTTACTTTAATTTTAAAGGAGTTGCACATCTTCCCTAAGGCACAGGAGGAATTATCCAATAAAATGCTTCATGTTAAAAGAAAACTAATGATGCTATCACTGACTCCATAGCAAATATACTGTTGTGCCTATTGAAAACTTCCTGTAAACCCTCCACTGAAGCCCTCTTCAGGAGATAGAGGAAGAGACTGAAACTTTCTACCTCAGTTCATGGTTATATTAACTGATTCACTTCCTAAATGGTTTAACCCCAAATGAACAACACCTGTGTGAGCAACACTAACATTCCTAAAATCAAAAAACTTTGTTAATATTCAACCAATTGGACAAATGACAAGCACTAAGAAAACATCTTCTTGTTTAACACAGTAGGAGGAATTCTATTAATAGACATGCAATGAGATCACCACCAGTGAAGTTAGTCAGATCAAGCTATAAAGTGAGAAGGAGCCATCAGACAGAGCCCTTCTTGCTCTGGTCAAAGGAAGCCTCACAGTTCAAAACAACAGGGCTAGTTCTCTCCAGCTATCTGGTTAGAAGCTCCTTTTGAAAGCAAGCGTACAGCAAAATTTGAAGGAGAAGCATGAAAGCTGAAAACTGACAACTGACCTCCATAGTCCACACCAGGAACTGGGAAAAGACCAGGTTGATGATTGATTTTGAAGCCATTTGCAAAGTAATGCGTTACCTATTGTGATGTCAGAGTCTAGCATTTAATCCCTTACTTGGCAAATCAGTCACTTTTCTAGGATTAAGATATTCTCAAAAGAAAGTTTTTCCTTTTTCACAATTCCTACAATGGCCAATGGCCACTGAAACATTTCGTAAATTTGTGGAGAGAGAAAACCACTCATTCTCCTCCATCAAAATGCACATCCTGAGATAGCTTTGAATTTGTATTTGAACCATATTCTTCTCTGAAGAAGAATACAGAATAAATTAAGACATAGTCCTTATCTTTGAGGAGCTTAGAATTTAGTTGGTAATAAATGATTAACAAATTCACAACAGAGGTAATCAGAGGGTCTTCCCAGGTTGCCTGAGGAAATCTTTGTCACTCTTCCAGGTATCTTCAGCCTTTCTCACCTCATCTACCTTTTCTACATGGACTCATCTTACTCATCTTTCAAAATCCACATCTTTCAAAATTCAGCCAAGTTTGACAATATGCATGTCCTAGGAAAAATTATTCAAAACATGGAAACAAGATAAAGGAAAAGCCACTAATCCTTACAATATTATACTGGAGTACGGCCTAATAGAACTTCCCAAATGTTATTTAGCTCTTTAAAATACTGTGTGTTTTGATATAGAATTTAGTGTTGATTACATTACAGGCAGCATTAAGTTTTGTGTTAATTTGTAGATTCTTGACTGACAGATGCACAAATCATTTTTGCCTCAGAGATAAGTTCATAATTAGAGTTGTGTTGCCTTGAGATATTGACTCCAACTTAGCAAACTAATAAAAGCATACCTTTTCCTACTGAATATGTAAATATGTGTTCCTCAAATGCCTATTGAGCCACCTTTACTATCCTGATGGTTTTCTGATAACTGAGTTAAATAAATATTTGACATGAATTTAATCTTGATTTATTTGAGTCATGTTTTAACTTCTGTTAAATGCAAAATGATGAATGAACTACCGTTGGTATACTTGTTGGTGTATTGTTTATAAAAGCAAATAACTGGGAACAAATAAATAATGATACACAGGTGAATAGATGACCATGCAGTAATTTAAAATGACAATGTTTATCTCAAGCTATTACCATTAAAATTGTTTGATGACTTGTTGAAAAATCAACTTTCAGAACAAAGAACATACATATGATCCTTTTTTTTAAGTAAAATTGTGTACATATGTATATAAAGATGTCTAGAAGAATATTCACCAAAATATTTACAAAGTTTGTCTCTGAGAAGTTGGATTTTATATAACTTTTAAAACATTCTTGTTTATATGTTTTCTTTGTATATTTATTTATAAAAAAGAAAGAATCATTTTTACAAATTTTTATTGCAGTCAACCTAAGGGTCATTTTGTTTTAAGCTAGGAAAGACATACCTCTATTGATCACCTAGTCAATAGCTAGTCTAGAGCCTTCTATCCCTTTATTTCTGTAAGGTTCTGTGCTCAGAGCCTTATCTTTATACCTTGATGCTGGTAGGGTGCCTATAGCTTAAAAAGAAAACTTCCCAAATTGACTCCAACTGCTATGACTTGTTTGCTGAACTTGTAGCTGTTCCTCAACTGGCAGGAGCCCAAGCACTAATCAATGGTAGCTGGACTCTACCACCTCTTGGTTACTGTAGTTGGGACCTCTGTCATTCATTCACTCATAAAATATTTATTAAATATCAGCCTTAAGGCAAGCACTTGACTGGGCACTGGAGATTTGAGTGTCAGCCGGATGAAGCTGGTTCTTTCCATCACAGAGCTCACAGTCCTGATCCAAGTCCTGAGAATGTTTTCCTCACTAACTACAAGGGCTCCACAGGATCAGAGAACAGCTTGTTTTCTCCTGATGAGTTTTGCCCCTGGAGTACAGTCAACCCAACCATTTTCTTCCTTCCTTTTACTAGCTGTGTTACTGAGTTCCCATATTACTTCTCACCTGAGATTGTTTATTAAACATCCATAGGGATACAGAGAGACAAATCTGTAATATACATTCACTCCACACCCTATTCCCTTAGGATATTCAGGACATATCAATTCCTTCTGAAAGGGAATTTTTAAAAATCCTCATTTGCAAAGGCAAAGTAAATGATCCATTGACTTATATAATTAGTACCCACATTATTCCAGCCACTGTGCTGAGAGTTTCCTGAAGGAGTTCATCATCTATATCAGTAGGACAAATACTTTCCATTGGTTTTTAAGACACATTTGTAAGGAAACAACTTCAAGTTTTCTCTCAAGGTCATCTGTGATCAACATGCTTTTTGAGAAAGCAGAAGTGAGAAATAGACTTTGTGGTCAGGCAGGATAGCAAAGTTAACTGAACTATTTAGTAGTAAAGTCAAATTCGTGATTCAGGTTTTGTTAAGATTGTGAAATCTCTATTTATGTTAGTCATTCAGTGAGCTACAAACCTTACTTAGGATAAAGTGATACTGATTATATTTTTCCCCATAATGATACACAAAAGCCTCTTGATAATGTTAATCAGAATCTTTAAGACAGAAACCTGCAAGTGATTTTTGACATCTTCCTCCTTCCCGAGGGCCAATCAGTTATCAAGTCCTCTTGATTTTTTCTCTGGACATCTCTTTTGTTTTCTCTCCAAAACGATCATGCTAGTTCAAGATTCCCCCTCCTCATCTCTCACCTGAACCACTAAAATAAACTACCAACTAATTAGAAGAAAAACTTTTTTAGCCCCCTTTTATTTGTTCCCCTAAATAAACTTAACATTGTATCTCCATCTATATAATACCCTGCAAGGCCTTTACAATGCCATAAAGTAAAAGTAAAGAAAACATGACCTGGTAGGGTGCCTACAGCTTAAAAAGAAAACATTACCTGTAGGGTTCTACAATCGTTTTCCCCAGCCTGCTTCCAACTGTATCTCACCTGGTCCTGTAATGTCAGGGTGTTTTGTTCTAGACCTCAAAGAACCACATTCCTGACCTCGCAAATTCTTGGGTTGAGTAGCAATTACATGTGATTTTCTTCTAACAGCTTTAGATAGTGTTTTTAATTCACCTAAAATGATACCTGGTATCTAGTAGGTGTGCATTAAATATTTGCTTCATCAATCAGTGAATAGATGAATAATTGAGAATGCCTATTGAGTTTTAAAATGGCAGACTTGAAGATTTTAATGCATTTATCATTATACTGTATCTTTGTATCATAAAATTAATTAAAATTTCTGAATAAAAGTTTTTTGAAAACTTGAATTTTTGTTTTGTTTTATATATGCACTTTATTCAGTGTTGCTGTATATTTGTAAGATCTATTTTACAAATCAAGATGATGATATAGACTTATTAATCAAAGTAAATTAAAGAAAGCACTTTGATGGCAGGAATAGTCTTGCCATATTTCTAAATTTTTTGAAATGTGCCAATTCATCTAAAAGATATTATGAAATATCCACCCACATTCATTGTCAAGTAGTTAAGTTCAATAAAAGCCTTTATTCAGTCTACAGAAACACACAGGTGACCAATTTAGTGAATCATGTTCATCTGAATAAAGTAATTAAGAGAATATTTAGCATTAAGTAGAGAAAGATCACAAAGATGCTTCTTGAAATCAATGGATTGTCCCTAATTTGGAAAACTGCAAATGAAGGAATATTACAGTCCTTTGAATCAAGTCTCACTGTTGGTATAGAATACTGACAAAATAACAAACAAAAGCACAAAGAGAAATTTTGTACACCTCTGTATCAAGAAATTGCAAAAATTGGGGCCTTACAAAGTTTACTTGATTTTACTTGTTTTTAGTCAAACTATTTATCCATGTTCATTAAATTGTCATCTAGCAATTACATCCTATAATTCCTGTGTTTTTTAAACTATGAGAGGTAACTGTATCCTCTCTTCTCACTCACTTTTTCTCTCTCACACAGGATATCCTCTTATTTCTCACTTCCATTTTTTTCAGCCTCGTTGTTTCCTCGTTAATCCTTTTCTCCTGCTCAGACGTGCAAGACAACCAAGAAGATGAGGAGTCTAGAAGCCTCACTGTCTCATTTGGAATTAGAAATAGTGGGAGCGAATTAGAAAAGATGAGATTTGTGGAACAGGTGCTAACTGCCTTCAAATATTCCAGCACCAATGTGGGAAACACCCTTAAAAACATGCCAACAACTGTATGGGCTTCTGCTGGTGAAACTGAGTCTTTGTAGTTATAATATGCAAAAATCTGCTAGATGAGGGTGGGAAATACTGTAATTTTGTGGACAAATTACTGAAAGTGTTTAACAAGAGAACAACCTGTTATTTTCATGAAAAGAAATAGAGTTAATTATTCCCTTTTCTTATCAGCAGCTTGTTTTCTTCAATTTGGGGGAAATAAATATATTGTTATCCAAAACAGTATACTTACCATGCAAATAGTAAACCAAAAGGAATCTTAAATCCCAGTCCTTAGGGAATATTGAGGTACTGGCAATCACAATAAAGTAGAAAGGATTAAAGACTGACTATATAATCAGATACAGGGCAATCAGCACATAGGCACTTAATGTTTACAATTTAACCACATATGTTTGGCAAACAAACAAAAAAAGACAAGTAAAAGAAACTAACAATTTGAATAGTGTGGGCGATCCAACCAGCTATTCTCCTCCATGAACATATGCCACAGAGTGTGCTTGGGGTGGGAGCAAGATATTTGCTGTATCTCTCTAGGTCTGGTCCTAGTTCCCCTAAGCTTCCATGGCTTAGTGTGAGATGCTCACGATGCAGGTGAAAACCTAATGGGAAAATATACAGCTTTTGCAATATGATTCTAAATGTAAGCTGGTCACATCATCCAATATTCAACAAAAGAAATAGCCACATGCTTCAATGTTAAAGAAAATAACAAACAGCATTGGATTTATCTAGGAATGATATGCTTGCTTCCAATATGGCATCTTCTTAGTCCTTTCAAAATACACCATTCTCACATCTGTAATCCCACACTTTGGGAGGGTGAGGCGAGAGGATTGCTTGAGCCCAAGAGTTCTAGACCAGCCTGGCAACATCGCAAGAAAATCAAAATGCAAAATATCAAAACAATTAGCAGAGCATGGTGGACGCCTGTAGACCCAGCTACTCAGGAGTCTGAGGTGGAAGAATTGCCCGAGGCCAGGAAGTCAAGGCTGCTTGCTGTGAGCTGTGATCAAGCCACTGCACTCCAACCTGGGCTACAGAGTGAGACCCTGACAAAAAATTATTAATAAATAAATACATACACTACACTGCGGAATTCAGTTGACTGACCTAAACTTATTGTTGGCAACTTTTTCATCCTACCTGGTTATTTGGTGGTTCCTGCCATCACGAACATCCCACAGAAGTTTAAGAAATGTATGTAATCATTTAAAGCCAGTAGGGTGTGAGGTAAGAGAATGGGGGATTGAAATAAAAATCAGTTTTTATTCTAATTTTATCTTGTATTTATACATTGAAGAAAGTATTTGCTTTTCTTGGGCTTGGTTTTCTCTTCTGTCTGATTGGTATAAATTGTGAATTTTTTTCCCTCTGCTTGTCTTTCTATGACCATCAATTATGAAAATAAAGGCAATAAAAGAGGTATAAATACAGTTTTCATCTAATGACTTAGTGTATTAATTCTTTTTTTTTTTTTTTTTGAGTTGGGGTCTCAACTCTGTCACCCAGACTGGAGTGCTGTGGCCGCTCCCGGTCACTGAAGCCTCGACCTGCTGGGTTCCAGCGATCCTTCCTCCTCAGCCTTCCAAGTAGCTGGAATTACAGGCATGCGCTACCATGCCCGGCTGATTTTTTGATTTATTGAAGAGATGAGGTCTCGCTGCCCAGGCGGGTCTCGAACCCGCGGGCTCAGGCAATCCACTCACCTCAGCCTCCCAAAGTGCGGGATTACAGACTGAGCCACCGAACCTAGCTAGTGTATTAATTCTAAAGAGAAAACTTAGGAACATTTTTCTAGGGTGATAGACATTATGCATTGACCAGCAGTACCAACGTACCAATTAAAAAAAAATAATGACTAAGTATATTGTGACTACTCTTATTCTTGGTCTTTTAGTTTTCCACACGTGTCTTAGATTCTGTCAAATTCTGAAAAAAAAAAAAATTTGCCAGAATTTTGATTGGAATTGCACTGAATTCATGGATAAATTTGATAATTGACCTGTTTATAGTATTGAGTCCTCTAACCTATAAATATGGCACATTTTTCTCAATTTATTTTTTCTTAATTAATTTGTAGTGATGTTTTGTAATTTTTTAGTATGGATATAATCCATATTTTTTAATCCAGTTACTTCCTAATTGAAGCTTTATGAAGCTATGGAAAATTGCATTATTTTTGAAATTTTGTTTTCCATCTTTCTGTTGCCAGTGAATAGAATGACAATGTGGTAAGCTCTCAATATTTCACAATTAATTATATGTGTTGTTTGCCAATATCTTGTAGAGCTGAACATGTGCATATCCTATCATCCAGTGAGTCTGCCCCTAGATGCATATGTTCACTATATTTATCAGAGTTATCATGGCAGCACTATTCAAAATAAGCTCAAACTGGAAATGACTTAAATGCCAACCAACAAAATAAAGGATAAGTAAAGGCAAATACACCCTAAAATATTATTTTGCAAGGAGAGTGGATTCACTATAACTATATGCAACAAGATGAATTTTGTAATATAAGAGTGAGTAAAGGAAGTCAGATATGAGAGTGTCTTCAGTATGACTCCATTTATACAAAAGATCAAAACAAGTTAAAACATCTATGCTCATGGAAGCCAGTAGAGCAGTTAACCTCGGAGGAGGAAGTGAAAGAAGGGAGACAAGTAAACTTTGGAGAGGCTCATAATGTTTTGCTTTTTGATCTAGTTGTAAGGTCTATGGGTGTGACAGTTTATAAAAATTTATTGAGCTGAACGTTTATGAATTGGGCCCCAAGGCTTAAATTCCTACATTGAAATACACAAATGAGGCTCCACTCATTTCCAGATAAAATGCAAAATTAGTATTACTCACGAAGTCCACAGGACCCACTCCTACTTACCTGCTGCAGCTCAATCTTGAACTTTTTGTTCAAGGCATATACATGTAGTTCCCTGGACATACTACATGCTCTCCCGCTTCCATTACCTTGATAATGTTTATCATGAGCAGTGTAGGATAGTCATAAAGGCACCAACTGGGAATAATTTGCCTTGGGTTGAATACAGTCTCTGCCATTTTCAAGTTCTGTAATCAATTGACATAACTGTTCTGTGTCTTAGTTTTCTTATCTTCAAAGTGGGAATTTATGAGGCAATAGGACTGTGATAGGGCTGACTTCCCCATCACAGTTCTAAATGAAATGCGTTATAGATATGTATTAGTCTGCGAAGGTACCACACAAAGTGCCACTGACAGGGTGAATATAACAACAGAAATTTATTTCATCACAGTCTGGAAGCAAAAAAATGTCCAAGATCAAAATGTCAGCAGGATTGGTTGCAACCTGAGTTTCTACTCCTTGACTTATTAGTAGGTATCTTCTCCTTTTATCTTCACATGGTCTTTCCTTGGTTCTTGTTTGTGTCCTAACAGCCTCTTCTTACAAGGACACCAGTTATATTAGACTAGGGCCCATCCCAATGACTTCATTTCACCTTATTATCTCTTTAACAACCCTCTCTCCAAATACATTTGCATTCTGAGTATTAGAGCTTTGTATTTCAACATATGAATTTTTGGTCCATAAGATATTTAACATTCTCATTCCCCTCTAACTATAATCTATTGGAAGAGACAGTATGTCTTACTGTCTGTGTTCTCTAGCTCCTAACACAGCATCTGGTCAGCATCTGGCATATATGAGATTTATTTTTCTCTTTTCTTTTCTTTTCTTTCTTTCTTTTTTATTTATTTATTTATTTATTTTTTTGAGTTGGCAGCCTCATTCTGTCGCTCAGTGCAGTAGCATGATCGCAACCATCACAGCTCACATCAGCCTCAACCTCCTGGGCCCAGGTGATCCTTCCCCACAGCATCCTGAGTAGCTGGAACTACAGATTCACACTGCCATGCCTGGCTATTCCTTTTATCTTTAGTAAAGGTGAGGTTCACTATGTTGCTCTGGCTGTTCTCAAACTCCACTCAAGTAATCCACCTGCTTCAGCCTCCAAAGTGTTGATATTATGGGCATGAGCCACCGTGCCCAGCCCACATAGGAGTTTCTTCATAAATAGAAACTACAAAGGGAAGGAAGTTTAAACAAAGAAGCTCATGAGAGAAAAACTCATTATTTCTTGAGAGGCATCAACGATCCAAAGAAGGCAGAGGAACCACATCCAATCAAGTACAAGATTAGAGTTGAAAACAAAAGTAAATGAACACAATCTACTGACCTAGTTGGAACTGACAGAGGCATAGCTGTTATTCTATATTAATCAATTCAAAGTGAAGTTTATTTTAAAACAGTTTTTTTTAAAACATTAATTCCCCAGTAATTCCTGCTTCTGTGCCTTTTTTGTAGAAGACAAAAGGGCTAGGCTGTAGTTCTTTTCTTCTTTCCTTTATTTAATTAAATTGTATTTTAACAGGCAGTTAATTCACTTAAAGTAAAATAACAATATAATAATGTATAGATTCAGAAATCTGGCCAATTGCGTGTTTCATGCCTGTAATTCCAAGCCACCTTGGGAGACCAAAGCAGGAGGATCACTGAGGCCAGGATTTTGAGACCAGTCTAGGCAACATATCAAGACCTCGTCTCTACAAAAAGTCAAAAAATTATGCAGGCATGGTGGCTCATGCCTGCAGTCCCAGCTACTTGGGAGACTGAGCAGAAGGATTGCCTAAGCCTGGATGGCAGAGGCTGTGGAGAATCGTGATCACGTTACTGCACTCCAATCTGAGCAACGAAGTGAGACTCAAACTTAAGAGAAAGAGAGAGAGCGTGCGAAAGAGAAAGAGAAAGAGGAGAACGAGAAAGAGAAAGAGAAAAAGGAAGGGAGGGAAGATCTTCCTCTCACTCCTGTCCCTACCTACTCCTTTCTCAACTTCCTTCACACACAAGGTTTCTTTATGCAGATGAGAATACATATGAAAATACATTTTTTCTCTTCTTTTATAAACAGATAGTAGCATACTACATGCACTGCTCTGAACTTTGTTTTTCATACTTGCCAGAATCTCCCAGGCACCCTTCCACATCCGTCAACAGCAGCCGGCCTTGTTCTTTTGCTCAGCTGTGTCGGATTTCGTTGTGTGGATGTGCCATGCATGTTTCATTTAACCTGCCCTCTACCGATGGATACTTGGACAGCTCCTCACATGTTAATATCACAAAAATTGCAACAGCAGATAACTTTGTCCACATGTCATTTCAAACACATGATGGTGTGCAGAAAGAGTAAATTCCAGCTGTGGGTTTACTACTGTAAAAGTTAAATGAGTGTGTACATAATTTTGATAAATATGTCCTGCTCTCCACAAGAGTTGTATCTTTCCACACTCTCATAAGCAATGCATTAAAAAGCCTAGTTTTCCCCGGCCTCACCAGCAAAGAACAGTATTAAACTTTTGGGCTTGAGAATCTAGTAGATTTTAAAAAATGTTTTTCTGAGCTATGTGAGGTATTTGATCTGGTAAGTAAATTTTAACTGAGGTGAGATCCTTATTTCTTGTGTGTGTGTGTGTGTGTGTGTGTGTGTGTGTGTGTGTATATATTTTTTTTTTTTTTTCCTTTTTTGGGTGGGAGGGTATGAAGGCTAGAGTGCAGAGGCACAACTACAGTTCACAACAGCCAACACCTTCGGTCTCCTAGGCTCAGGTAATCCTTCTGCTTTAACCTTCCAAGTAGTGGAAACCACAAGCACATGCCACCATGCCTGGCTATTTATTTTATTTTATTTTTTGTAGAGACGAGATTACACTATATTTCCCAGACTGGTCTCAAACTCCTTGGTTCAAGTAGTTCTCCTGCCTCAGCCTCCCAAAGTGCTGAGATTATAGGCGTGAACCACCATGCCCATCCCATTTGTTTTGACTCCAAGTTTATTAGTGATGGTAACCCTTGAGGAAGTGAGACCATGGAGGAAAAAGGTCATGGAAGGTGGTGTGAGAGAATTCCAGGAAGCCAATTCTTAAGGTGGTGTACATCACTTTTACCCACATGCCATGGCCCAGACCAAGTCCTAGGTCCCAGGTAAAGGCAAACAGAGGGAAGGAAGGGAGGGAGGCAGGGAGGGAGGGAAAGGAAGGGGAAAAAAGTACCTAGCTGGGCATCCACGTCCTAGGAACAGCCCTACTACATGGAAGGAAAACAGTTGGCGGTCTCAGCCACACAGATACATTGTTGTTTCTGTTGCTATAACTTGACTTCAGGTGGTTTACTCAAACACTAAGCTTGATCAGAAAAACCACTTTTGATAAGTTTTGGAATTATTACTTTTTAAATATAGTTACTGCCCAGAATAATTTTTTTCAAAATTGGTCATTCTTAAGCTCCTTGGCTTCAATGTTCCTGTCTGTAAAAAAAGAAAGAAGAAAAAAGAAAATTGAAAAGATCTTATAAGCACCAATGGCCGGAAATTGGTACTGTTATAATTTAATGTGTATTACAGTGTATGAGTGGTTGACCACCAGTCAATCGCCCCAGCTCCACTGAACTGAGTTTTTGGTTTCTTCCTTCCTCTGTCCTTCCTGGTGTCTTGCAAGGAATGTAGGAATATAGTCTTATTTGAACAGGAGGCTAACATTAGAGAGGTAAAGCTTGTAAAATATCCCAATCGCTTTGCACTTCTTAAATCTGAGAGATCCCCTTTTCATTCTTGACTGGATTATCATTTGACCATAATCTCACAGGTTTATCTGGGCTTTAGTTAAATTTTAAAATATGTATTAAGTTCTACAATAAGAATTATTATTATTATTATTAGAGATGGGGTTTCTGTCACTCAGGTTGGAGTGTACTATATAGCTCACTGCAGCCTGGGCTCAAGCCATCAATCTTTCCATTTCAGCCTCCCAAGTAGCTAGGATTACAGGCACATGCCACCACACCTGGCTGAGTTCCACAATAAGAATTTATAAAGGGTCTGCTCTGTGTCCAATACTGAACTGCACTAGTGGTACAAAGATGAAAGAAGAAATTCAAACGCAGTGGAGGTTTATGTTCTGATTTGAATTCAACATATACAGGATAAAGAGGTACAAAACAGAGCTCCTGGTTCAAAAGAGCTTATAATTTCTTTTAGTATATTAGGCAAAGTCACGTAAAAAGATGACAATATGAGATCACAAATGATTTTCTGTCAAAATGAGTAAGCAGGGGACAGCAAACGAAGTGAATAAGGGTACTGAGAGTCCTCACCTGAGTGCTTTTGTCGCATTGAGATGACATCTGCACTGTGTGATGGGAAGCATGAAGGAAGCAGAAGCAATTCCCAATCATGAAAAGCAAACTTGACCTCTCTCCAGGTCCTGCCCTTGAAGGCAGCTGAGATCGAGGCTGTTTTCATTCTTGCCTGTAGCCAGCACCTTTGCCTATGATGGGAAATACATCTTGTCAATCATGTGTTCCTATCAGAGAAGACACAGAAACCCAAGCAGTCCAAGAGAATCTTTTCAGGGATGGATAACACTTTTGACAAAGATCAAAGGTCATCCACACTTGAAACAGTTGGCATTAAGAAAAATGCCATTGACCTCACCTGCATCCTCCCCCTGTTGACAGAGTTAATAGTCCAGGGCCTGTGCTTGCATTTAAAAGTGTTCTGTCCTCTGACTTGGAAGATCTTTTGTCTTTTTGACTTTTCTTAGCATTTCCCTTAGAGAATTAAGGAAGGAAAACATTTAAATTATCTTTCTCAGAAAACTGAAATGTCACTTATTTTATGTTATCATATGATTTAAAACATGATTTAATTATCAGAGCTTTTAATTTTCAGGAATGTAGCATGATTTTTCTACTGTGTGGCTTACAATAAAGAAATCCAGGTTACACGTAACTGGGGCACTAAGTCCTATTAAACCAAGATCAGATAACTCTATCTTTACCCCTCATCTGTCCCAGCCATGAGGTAACACAGGTTCTAATTATACATGACTGTCAGAACCAGAGCTGTTGTTTTAAATAATAGAAAGAGAACCGGGTGCAGTGGTTCATGCTTGTAACCCCAGCACTTTGGAAGGCTGAAGCAGGAGGATCACTTGAGGCCAGGAGTTTGACAACAGCCTGGGCAACATAGTGAGACCCTGTCTCTACAAAAATAAACAAATAAAAAGAGCCGGGCTTGGCTCAGCCTGTAATCCCGCACCTTTGGGAGACTGAGGCAAGTGGATTGCCTGAGCCCGGGGATTTGAGACCCACCTGGGCAACTTGGTGAGACCTCATCTCTACAATAAATCAAAATGAGCCAGACGTGGTAGTGTGCGCCTGTAGATCCAGTCACTTGGAAGGCTGAGGCGGAAGGATCGCCGGAGCCCAGCAGGTCGAGGCTGCGGTGGCCGGGAGCGGCCACTGCACTCCAGTCTGGGCGACAAAGTGAGACTCCAACTCAAAAAATAATTAATTAATTAATTAATTAAAGTATTAAAAAAGGTTTAGCAGTTATATAAATGTGTGGCTTCCAATATGATAAAGAAAGAGAGGATTTACTAGCCCTAGTTTATAGACAAAGAAACTGAGACAAAACTTTGTTTACATTACTGGGTTGAAGTTCAGATGTTTTCTAAATGAAGAAGCCAGGCTAGAACCCAAGATTTTTGGTTCTAATTCACAGTTCTTTCTACCATGTCTCTCTGTAGAGGTGACCGTTCTTTTACACGACAGCAGAGAAACTAGTGGTCTGCAGAACAGTATGTAAAGCGGGTCGGTTTCATGACACACAAGTCCAAGATCTCCATGTGATATTCAACACTTGGCAAGTACCAAGTAGATAGCTGAAGCTATCTGGCCCAACCCTGTCATTTTGTAGATGATGGCACTTAGACCCAAGGACATTAAGTAACTTACACAAGATTGGAGTCAAGAAGAGTTCCCATTTCCTAGTCCAAACTCTGCACCAGACTATCAACTTGCTGGGTATTTTGTCACACACTTCGATTGCCACCTCAGACTCCTCCAGTCACTGCTAATAATTGTTTAAAAAAATAATAATAATGAACTGCATTTTTCCTTTAGGTGAAACATTCATTCACACTGACACACCTTTCTTCTTCTTCCTTTCTCTCCTAATCATCTGCCTGCCCTTCCTGTTTTCTTGCTCTAAGACTGAGCGTGATCTGGGAGCAAAGACAAGTAGACATGCTTGGTTAATAGGGAACAGGTGAGGGGGTCCCAAGTTCAGGAGAAAGGACAGCAGCTGGAGTTGATAAGTAGGCGGTAAATACAAATGTTAAAACTTCAGGATAGAGATTAGAGCACACAAAAAGCAAATCTGTCTTTACCAGAAGTAGGGCAGCAGCGAAAGAACCATGTTTTAAGGGACCCTAAAATACAACCTCTGCATACCTGAGCTGATTGGAGGGATGGGGTTGGGGGCTTCACGTTATTTACATTTTAGTAGGATGTAATTTAATTAAATGGCTCTCTTCCTAATATATGGTTGATTGAGCTTGGCCACAGGAGGAGTTTAATAGCTGTAACTAGAAATGTGAGGAAATACTTTTGAAAGGTGGGCAGTTCTGGAAAGGGCAGGCTTGCCCTGGGGGATGGCAGTGTGAGGCTTGACAATACAAGAACATAGATCTGTTGGGAGGCGGGATCCAGAGGTGAGACAAGAAAAAAAGTGCAAGTGCCATGGAACTGGGAACCAGGAATGGGAGGGAGGCAGGGAAAAGCGCTCCTGGATGAGGTCTCCCAATTTTCTAAGTCCCAAATCTGAGAGTCTCTAGTATTGGTTTGGAGATTCATGGAACTTGATGATTTAAGGTCCCCTCCTTCTTTATATTCCTCCTGGATAAGGTCTGTCAGGCACTTCACCCTCCCACAAAATAAACAGAAAGGTTTATGAGGAGGAAAGAAACGATATACTAACAAGGAAGACACGTTGCGGAGAACCCACGCCCACAAGTCACTCACTCAGCTGCCAGCTGTGAAGGGGTGGTTTTAAATTGAGGTTAGACTTTCTTGGCCTCAAGAGTTTTTATTAACCTCCTTGGCAATGGGTTCCATTTGAAGCCATTCCATTTTTACTGGAAGAAGAGTGTGACTGAAGTCTGGTCACAGGGTCTCCAAGCTGGCTGATCCCATCTCAATCACTTTGTCAACTGATGAACATGAGGTTTTTCTAAGAGGCAGGTTGGATCGTATTTCTTTCCTGCAAAGCATCCAATAATTCCCAGTTGCCTGATGGAGAAGGGCCGAGACCCTCAGCGAGGCCCACTTAGGCCCATGCCTCATGGTCAAGCACGCCACATATCCACCACACAAAGATCACCTCCATGCTTCCACCCACCACAGTGAATTATTTGAAGTTTTCCAAGTGCTTCAGCATTCTCCAGTCAATGCTTCATTTTCCTCTGATGAAATGAGTTTTTTCTCTCCATCCTTTCATTCCCAGTCCACGTGTTATCCTAGGTAGAGTGAGAAAGAAGGTGATGGAGACCTGAGCTCAAATCCAGGCTCCTGCAAGCTAGCTGGCAACTCACTGGTCTTCTCATGACCTTGATTTCATCCTGTGCAGAGTGGAAAATAATAATTATTATAATAATAATACTTTCCGCATGGGATTGTTGTGAGGATTAAATAAATTAACCCACACAGGGCACTTTGAGGATGCATGGGATTTGATGAGTTCTGAACAAATGTTAGCCACCAATTGGACGTGCCTCTGATAACTCCCCAGGATAAGTCTGTGAGTTTTCCTCTCGGTCACCACTAGACCAAATATATACATTTGTTATCACATCTGTCACACAGGAGAATTTTCTGTCAGTTGATGTCCTGTTTCAATCTAAAAAGGACTTGATCTGAAGTGTTTCAATGGCTTGATTATGTATGTATATATGTATGTATGTATTTTGAGTTGGGGTCTCACTCTGTCACCCAAGCTGGGGTGCAGGGGCATGATCATGGCTCACTGCAACCTCCACCTCCTGGGCTCAAGCGATCCTTCCACCTCTGCCTCCCAAGTAACCGGGACTACAGGTACCTGCCACCACACCTGGCTAAATTTTTATATTTTGTAGAGACAAGGTCTTGCTATGTTGCCTAGGCTGGTGTTGAACACCTGGGCTCAAGCAATCCTCTCCTCTTGGTCTCCCATAGTGCTAGGATTGCAGATGTCAATCACTGCGTCTGGATCCAGCCTATTTGGTTTTTGTTTGTTTGTCTGTTTGTTGTTGTGGGTTATAAACTGAGAGCACTGAAATTATATTATTATATTATATTATGTTTATCATATCTCTTGTTTATAGATCATCCCAGGGGATTCTCCATAAATGTTTGTGAAGGAGGATATAAATATGCAAGAAGAGCATACAGAATGAAAATGTCACCAAATTGGCATCAAGATCTGGGAGTTTCACTTGTTCTTTGACCTTAAATAATTCACATGACTTTTCTGGGCCTCATTTCTCTCATCTGTAAAATAGGAAAATTTGGAGTTTGGAAAGGCAGTTCAGGCCAGTTTGGGAACCATCTTAAAGTTCAACTTGAGAATTGAACATTTCCTCTATAATAATAGCAAAATGGAATGGGGAAGGAAAAGAAATCATTATATCAAAAAGATGCCTGCACCTGCATATTTATTGCAGCACTATTCAGAACAACAAAGACACGAAATCAATCTAAATGTCCATCATCAGACAATTGGAAAAAGGAAATATAGTTCAGATACACAATGGAACATTATTCAGCCATTTAAAAAATGAAATCATGCTTTTGTAGCAACATGAGTGAGACTAGAGGCCATTATCTTAAGTGAAGTGAATCAGACACAGCAAGACAAATTCTGCATGTTCTCACTTGTAAGTGGATCTTCACAAGGTGAAGTCCATCCCTCCTTCAGGGCCATGCCATCTGATATACTAATGGTCTTCATTCCATTTTATTGATATCACATCCTTTATCAAAGTTTAACAAAGAGTCTTAAGTCCCCATTACCTGTGACCAGCTGTTGCAGAAGGAAGGGAGTGATAGAAGGTATCTAACTCCTCAGAACCAAGGGTTACTCAGGACCAGCCATTAACCACTTATGCAGGAGAATCTCAGAACATGAACACGGGTTTAAAAGCCATCTGAGGCCAGGTGCAGTGGCTCAGTGTGTAATCTTAGCACTTTGGGAGGCTGAGGCGAGAGGATTGTCTGAGACCGTGGGTTTGAGACCCAACCTGGGCAACTTGGTGAGACCTTGTCTCTACAATAAATCAAAAAATTAGCCAGACATGGTAGCGTACACCTGTAGTTCTGTCTACTTGAGAGGCTGAGGCAGAAGGATCACCGGAGCCCAGCTGGTTGATGCCGGGGTGGCCGTGAGGGTGCCACTGCACTCCAGCCTGGGTGACAAAGTGAGACTACAACTCAAAAAAAAAAAAAGAAGCCATCTGAAGCAACACTGGTATTTTCTTAAGTGTAAGCTCACTGATCTGAATGAGAGGAAGTTAATTGGACTTGATTTTGCTTACCATATTTACTAGTGGGGTAGAGCCTTGGGTCAGTTTGCTAAGATTGGTTTAGGGACACAGGCAGGGGTAAAATTTAAAGTTCTGAATATAAGCTGACCTCCATACGTCCTTCAGAGCACAGAATAGAGTAAGACCTAAGTCTGAGGTCCGCAGAGGCTTCAGCCACTCCTGGCATGCTAAGAGTGTTTTAGGTAAATTCCAGATCAGAATATTCAACTTGTAGGTAAATTGGTGGTAGTGGGGGGGGGGGAGGCTATAGATGTTAAAATAATTCAGTACTTTCATCTGCAGGATGTAGGATTACTCCATCTCGTGAGTTCCCCATTAAGTATGAGTTTTTTAGAGTATCAGTAAATTGACAGGAAAGCTGTGAGGGAGGGTGGGAGAGTGAGCATCATGGAATTTAAAGGCAAAGGTTAAAGAGCTCCATCACTGAAGAGGAATTCAAAATGAAGATGTGGTCCAGCATGTTTCAGCTGCAGATGTTAGAAGATCCCTAGGCTCGAGGTCCGTTTCTGCTTCCTAATTAACTATGTGACCCTGCACGGATGATTTAATCTTTCCCTGCCTCATTTCCCTCATATGGGGTTGATTCAGTTATTTTTTAAATGTCTTGCCTTTTGGAATCCTGACACTAAATATTCTAGTCTGGCCTTAACACAAAGCAACTCCTTTTGTTTTTTGTTCCTTAGTGGACATGCCTATAAAGCAAAGATGGCAACAACTGCTCTCACAAATGTCATGAAATTATAGCTGGATATGTGCTAAAATATGCTCTAAGTACTCCACAGGGATAAGGCAATGCCACCATTATCATTGCTTTAAAAACTTTTCAAGCAAGTCCCCACCTACGAGAAATCAAAAAATTAGCTGGTAGTAGTGGCACATGCCTATAGTCACAGCTTCTTGGAAGGCTGAGGAAGGAGGATTGCCTAAGCCGAGGAGGTCAATGCTACAGTGAGCTGTGATCATGTCACTGCACTCCAGCCTGGGCAAAAGAGTGAGACCCCAGCTCAAAAAAAAGTTTCAAAGGAATTCAAGACTCCATGTCTCATTTGGTTATGTCATCAGGAAAGGGCCCTGATTTTAGCTATGTTACCCCAGAGAGATATAACAAGAGCTGGCTGGGAAGAAACAGTTCAAGGACTCAGGTTATTTTTTATACCTACAAAATAAAAGTAACATTTATTAATCACCTAAAATTTATCAGAAAGCCTTATCAATATTGGGTTATTATGACTACACAGCACTGAAGATTCTTATCCACTGTTTGTGATAAGAAAGCTGAAACACCAAAAAGTTAAAATGCTGAAGATCTGAAATTGAACCTAAATGTCCAAACACATGGCCTGAGACTGGTCCTGGAAGTGACAGCACCCCTGGTATCTCTTTTGACTGCCTGTAGGTTCTATGAAACCTTTTCCTACTCCCTAGAGGACACAATCAGTTCCTCCTTGGGGGTTTCATAATTCTTACAAATTTTTAATAAAGCATATTCACATGGCTATTTTTTTTGTATGTGTCTTCCTTACTGAACTGTGAGTTTTTAAAGCCTAAAAACTTCAAAACCTCTGTTACAGCCATACACTGTGCTGGTGGCTACCATTGGCTGGGGTTCAGCAAATCATTGTATGATAAATGAACAACAAAAAGATCATCAAAAGTTTAGAAGAAGTCAGATGTGGTGGCTTATAACTGTAATCCCAGCTACTCAGGAGGCTGAGGCAGGAGAATGCCTGGAGCTCAGGAGTTTGAAGTTATAACGAGCTATGGTCACACCACGGCACTTCAGCCTAGGAGACGATGATCTTGTCTCTTACAAAAAAGATTTAGAAGAATGAGAAATAAAGGCAAGGAGCAGGAAAAGAGAA
>NW_007248085.1:217823-226258 GCF_000164805.1 Carlito syrichta | reverse complement strand
GAGGGTGAGGCTGGGGGTGGAGGTGGAGATGGAAGAGGAGCTGGCTGGCTAGAGCTGCTTCTGACCGTGTTCCAAAGTCAAAAGCACACTGGGAATGTTTGGCTGCTGAGGTTGTCTACCACATTCTGCTCACCACCATTAATGACAACAGTTGTGACTGATTGTGTTTGCAAACATTTCCACCCAAACACAGCACAAACTGGCAAAAAGAAAGAGGACGTCCCAGTTCTGTTAGTCATTCACCAGCATGCACTCCATTTTTCAGAGATAAGACTATACATAACAGACACTCATCTCCTAAGGGAAGAAGAAAGGAAGCCCATGACTTACCTAGAAGTGGGGAACACAGGAAAACCAAGACAATGGCTGTCATCTTGTTATACACATATGCATTGAACAAAAGAAGGGCAGTAACTTCATACACACACACTCAGCTTTTGTAAAAGAATTTGAAATATTCAGATTCTCTATGAAAAATTATAGCGCACCTCGTTCACCCCACCTTTTTCTCCAGTCATGCCCTATCCATAATACAGTTTCTAGCACATAGCAGGCACCCTAAATGCCCTAGTGACTGAATTAAAGTAGATGTAAAAGCTGGGTACAGTGACTCACATCTGTAATCCCAGCACTTTGGGAGGCTAAGATGGGAGAATTGCTTAAGCCTAGGAGTTTGAGACCAGCCTAGGCAACATAGTGAGATCTCGTCTCTACTAAATAAATAAATAAATAAATAAATAAATAAATAAATAAATAAAAATAACCAGGCATGGTGGCCCACGCTTGTAGTCCCAGCTACTCGAGAGAGAGGCTGAGGTGGAAGGATAGCCTAAGTCCAGGAGATTGAGTCTGCAGTGAGCTGTGATTGTGCAACTACACTCCAGCCTGGGAGATAGAGTAAAATCCCAACTCATGAATACATGCATATATACATACATACATACATACATACATGCATACACAAATACATAAATGAATTTAAAAAAACTAGCGTGTGTGTAAAAGAAGTCAGTACAATAGGACTATTAGCTTATTCAAGCAGATGTTTTCTTGCTCTGGCAAAAGTGTCATTACTCTTTACCTGAAGTGATGTCTCAGCATCTTCATATAGTCAGTCTCTACTAAGAATAGGTCATCAGGTTATCTAAAAAAGATGCAGAAAGAAGCAAGCACAATTTTATTCTGTGCATATTCTCACATAGATGTTAAGGAGAGTAAACATTCAATTTAACAGACTGCAATTATCTACACTTTAATTGTGTCATCAATATGTACTTATTCAACATATATTCTTTTTAATTATTAAATATTGAGAGTCTTCTATGCACCAAAGTCTGTGTAGGGTGCTAAGGATAACGTAGTCAGACAAATATGACTTCTGCTTCTATTTTAGTAGAGAAAATAGAAAAGAAATTTGTCATGATTTTCAAACTACAAAGGAAAATTACAGCAGTATTTAATGTATACTACATGCCTCCGTGACATTACAAGCATGCTATGCATTCCTATAATTATTTCACCTTTATGTAAAAAAGACAGTTAAGTTCACTTTTCTCTTTTTATTTTTTGATTTTTCTTTTCTTTCTTTTTTTTTTTTAAGTCAGGGTCTCTCTCTGTCACCCAGACTGGAGTGCAGTGGCATGACCACAGCTCACAGCAACTCAACCTCCTGGGCCCAGGCAATCTTTTGACTTCAGCCTCCTGTGTAGTAGATGGGACTATAAGTGCGCACCACCAAGCCTGGCTAATTTTTTTTTTTTTTTAATAGAGTTGAGATCTTGCTATGTTGCCCAGGCTGGTCTCAAACTCCTGGGCTCAAACAATCCTTCTGCCTCAGATTCTCAAAGTGCTGGGATTACAGGCGTGAGCCAGCATGCCTGGCCACTTTTCTCTTAATAATTATAAGTGCGTCTTGTTTTTCTGGGAAGCAAGAAATTAGGTTGTTCTAACTTTCACATTCTAGAACTTTCCCTCACACCATATCAGATACTATGAAAGCTCTTTTGTACTGCATGTAACTGCTTCGGAGAAAGGCCCTCCTTCCTAGCAAGTGGTGGAAAACTAAACTTTATTAAAAGTCACCTGTCAATCAAACTACAATATTCTAACATAGAAAATCACCAACACACATTACTTACAGAATGGTCAATTATGACATAACATTTATTGTTTAGGACATAGACACGGTTAAAGAGTAATACTTTAAGAGTTAAGATGAAAAGTTGTACAGAAACAAAAAAAAAATGTACCTTACTCAGAGATGAGTACGTCCTGGGATACAAATATATTAGATATCTTGTTTTCCAGCCCACTTTGAATTGAAAGTTTCTAAGAAGAGGATGCAAGAGTGTACAGCCATATGTAGACACAGGTACAGCAAAAGAACATAAGACAATAATATCCTAAACAGTAACAATGTAACAAGCAAAGACTGTATGCCTAGCACTTCACTAAGCCCCGACCTTCCTTCCTCTCAACAAACTGTCAGACAGCTGCTACCATGAAGTGCCTACTATGTGCCAGGGGTGTTGCACACATTCTCTCTGGTCATTATAACAAATTGGAATTATTGTGTCTAATTTACAAGTGAAGCAATTGTAGTTCAGAGAAACTAAATAACTTGTGGCAGGACCCCTTAACTAGCAAGTAACTGAGCTAGAACTTGGATCTGGTCCAAAGTAAATCCCAGTTTGAACAAGCAGTCTCATTTCATTCCTATTACCTTTTTGAATTATTAATAGTGTACCTTTTCACTCTCAAGAGTGTTCTGGTTTGGATGATGAGTTATGTAGTCCCTGATTCGAAGAACACATCTTTCCCAGTTGGCCACACCTTCTTCACACACTAGTGGCCTTCAGTGTTGACACCTTGACACTGAGGCAAGAGAAGCACAGCTATAAAAGAAGTTTCAGACTGGGTGCCGTGGCTCATACCTGTAATCGCAGCACTTTGGGCGGCCAAGGCAGATGGATTGCTTGAGTTCAGTAGTTCAACACCAGCCAGGGCAATGCAGCAAGATGGCATCTCTACAAAAAAAAAAAAAAAAAGAATAAAATAAATTAGTCAGGTATGATGGTGCACATCTATACATCTATAGTCCCCGCTACTTAAGAGGCTGAGTCGGAAGGAAGGATTGCCTAAACCTAAGAGTTTGAGGCTGCAGTGAACCATGATTGTGCCACTGCAACTCTAGCCTGAGTGACAGAGTGAGACCCTTACTCAAAAAAAAAACAAAAAAAACTCCAACACTTACAATACAAGACAATGCTAGGCCATTCAGGGAACAGGAAGAAGGGATTATTTAGTTTAGTAAATCTCAAGAGCAGGAATCTATAGAGCAATGATAAATATCAAAAAATGACACTATTTCAAGAAGATAAGTTTAAATAAAATATATTAAATGTCAACAGAAGAATGTGTAACATACTAAAAGGATTTTTATCCCAAATTGCTGAAAGTTAATTTTTCAATTTTTGAGCCTAAAGAGGGTAAGCTTTAGTTGTCTAGAAAATTTATTGTTTTTTTACCCTTCCTTTATCAATGAATTGCTCAGTCTTTCTTTCTCAGCAGCTACTCTAAAGAGTAATTGCTGTATTCCTGTATTCCCTCCCACAAAAATGCTACACACACACACACACACACACACACACACACACACACACACACACACACATTGCTTCTGAGCTCGGTCTCTGAAACTGACAGTCTCAATGCAAACCCTCGTCATGCATTGTATGACCTCAGGCAAGAGGCTTGTTCTCCATCACCCTTTTACTCATCTGTAAAATTAAGACAATAACAATACATTGCTCACTGGAATGCAGGGATGATATTACAAACTGATGCATGCAAAGCACTTGGAAGAGTGAACAGCATTTGACACACAAGAATCGCTTAACCAGTTTACTCATGATGCCAAATATTAACTTTATTAATATCTTATAAATATCATTAGTACTAACCCTAATTTAAATCCTTTTCTTGCTGGTAAGTGAAATTCCAAGTAGATGAACCAAGATAAAATTCCAGCCAAATGATATCCACACTTCCATTTATAAAATACACTCAAAAATAGGCTTAAAAGTCAAAGCAAAAGGGGATCTTTAGATCATCTGTCCAACTACCCCATTTTCTAGAAAAAGAATATGGGTTCAGTGGGGCGATGTGAACTCCAAGACACAAAACCATCTCAGTGACAAAGCTACATATTACAAACTTTATGCCTGAAAAGTCCTACATGTGGACCCTTGTAATGAATAAAACTCATCTTCCATGTGGTAACTGGGTAACCTCAGGCAATTTTACTTAACATTTCTGAAGCTTGTTATTCTCTTTGATAAGAATAAGGATTAGAGTCTTCCTTTGTCAGGGTATTCTGAGGATTAAAAGAACACACAAAGTGACCCAAGTCACACTCACACAATATGGTGGTTGCCTGAAGTGATGTATCTGGCAGAAGGGAGCTTGTTACTGTTGACCAAACTATAAAGGGTACTGACTCTTCCACTTCTAGAATGTATCTTATGAGTAGACATATGTTCAAAGATGATTACAGCAACTTTAACTGTAATGACAACAACAGAATAATTAAATATCAAGAAGAAAAGACTGCTAAAAAAAGGTGAGAAAGATTTTATATAAATTGACAATGGTACGTCTTTTGAAACTTATTGTGAAGGAACATAGAACACCATTGAATAATACAGAGTGGGTTTTGAACTCATTTGTGACAAAACAAAGCATTAATATAAATATATATGTGTATATGTATATGTATATGTATAAACATATATGTGTGCAGATAAAATTCTTCGCTACCTCTGAAGAAACCAGTGGTATTTGAGGGGAAAGTAAAATGAAGATAAATTTCACCATTTATTTTATTTTATTTTTTGAGTCAGGGTCTTGCTCTGTTACCCAGCCTGGATAACATTGGCACAATCATGGCTCACAGCAGTCTCAACCTTTTTTGCTCAATCAATCCTTCCATCTCAGCCTCCCATGTAGCTGGGATTACAGGCATGCACCACCACACCCAGCTAATTTTTAAAATTTTTTTTGTAGAGATGAGGTAGCACTATGTTGCCCAGACTAGTCTTGAGCTCCTGGGCTCAAGCAATCTACCCACCTCAGCCTCCTAAAGTGTTGGGATTATAGGAGTGAGTCACAGCCCCTGGCCAATTTTCTGCCTATTCTATACACTCTGATATTTTTAAAATTTGCATCATAAGAATCTATGTATATATTATTGGTATAATAGAAATAACACATAGAATGTCTAGCACATAGTAGATATGATATCAGTATTTCCTTTTGTCTGTACAGTTGATGTTTAGTGTTACAATGTATATTTTTGTAATTGGTATTACTATCATTGTCATTACAATTTCAAGCATAATTTTAAAAAACAAATATTGTTTCAGGATCTACTCAGTCTCATTAGAGAGCTTTTCCATCAAGTTTTGGATCTGGCTGTTCGTTTATAACCTGCACTAAAGGTCTACATCCCACAGCCTGAGCTAAGGGATGAACAAAGGTTAATAAAGACTCATAAAGGCAAGGAGGGAGGAGTCCCCTTTGCCTCTGTTTGTGGTGTCATTTGTCTCCCTGTTAAAATGCAATAAAAGTAATAAAAGGAAATCGGCTGTGGAAAATGAAAGAGCCCTCTATTCATAAAAACAATTCAAATGAGAAAAGTCTTTTAATGGGGACGAGACAACTACCATGCAAAGCAGTGGGAGAGGGACACATAAAACCCTTAGGACAATTCATTAACCACAAATTATTGTAGGCAACTCAAATCTCCTCCCCCAAAACATGTTTATGTTCTAACCATCAGCACGATAAATGCCTTCACGCAAATTCTCAGACTGACGCAAAGGCAGTAGGCAAAAGTAATATCTTTGTATGTAGGGTCTGCCCTACTGATATAAGAGTCCTTAGAAAAAACCATGTTTCTGTAATGGGCATGATGAAGGGAACAGTGTGGTGTCAGTAGAAGGCCAACTGGTTCACCCTGAGATCTGACTTTGTGCTTCAACGAACTCACCTTCCTTAAACAAATCCATGACCTTGGGAAAGATAACCATCTTACTTCTGGACCAACTCATCTAAAATGAAGTTAATGATATACGCCTGTTCTATCTAATTGATGTCATAGCTGCCATGATGCTTAGATGATATTAAGAAAAGGAAAGAAAATATATAAAGATTCCAAATTGCTCCCATTAAATCATGCCAACCACCCAGATACCACCGAGCCAGCACCCGTTATGAGAGCAAGCCTGTCCCAGCAACAACTGTGGATGCCTCATTCACTCCCATCTCTACGTTCCCCCTTCCTGTCCATTCCTGAGTTTGGGCCTGAATTTCAAATTAAGTGGTATGTTCAAAAGCTTCACATTTAGTGGAAACAAAATACAGTTTTCCATCTTTGTCACATCATCCCATCAGAGGACTAAAGTCCCAACTCCTAGATGTAAATGTTGGCAGGGTCCTTGTTCTTCTAATTGGCCCATTGCAAACCTGTTCTTAGCCTCTGGGCCTCCAGCCATGCTCATCTCCCCTTTCGGCCGGGATCTTCCCAACTCTCAAGGGTGAAGACCTCCCTGCAGCCCTTTTACTTGTGTTCCACTTCTAGTCCAAGGACACACTCAGGCTTTCCTATATGGTACTATGATTTGCATGTGTACCCCTAATTTCATATGGTGGCAGTATAATCCTCAGTGTGGCAGTATTAAAAGATGGGGCCTTTAAGAGGTGATTGGATCATGTGGGGCCTCTGCCTTCAGGAATGGATTAACCCATTCATGAATTAATGATTTATCATGGGAGGGGAACTGGTGGCTTTATAAGAAGAGGAAGAGAGACCTGAGCTGGCACATGAGCATGCTTAGCCCATCGCCATGTGATATCCTGCACAGCCCCAGGCCTCTTCAGAGAGTTCCCATCCGCAAGAAGGCCCTCACCAGAAGTAACCCCTCAATCTGAAACTTCTCAACCTCCACTACTATAAGAAATAAATCTGTTTTCTTTATAAGTTACCCGGTTTCAGATATTTTATTATAAGCAACAGAAAAGGGACTAAGATACCCCACAAACTCTGAGGGGCAGGACTAGCTCAGTATTGCCTTCTGGTCCTGCCACCAGGGCAATAAAGGAGCCATAGTAACAGGGAGTATTTTTGAAAGCCATCCCACCTGTCCCAGTGAAATGTCTCACTGTAAGTATTGACAACTTCAGCTTAATCTCCCCATCCTTCTTTCTCTGCATCCACAATCCATCCTTCAGAAGGCAAATGATAACTCACATTCAGAAATAAGACCTGTGGTGTGGTAAGGGTTTTAACTGGCAAGGAAAGCATCAGTCAAGTTCTCTAAATTGATTGAGGCATAATAGAGTGATAGTCATGTTGGAAGGATTTTTAAGACAAAGTTTCAAAACCAAGAAGTTCACCATTTGGGCTCCCAAAGTTCTGTTTCAACTCTGCCACCAGCACGTTTCTAAGAACAAAAGGCAGAGAGGCTCACCACTCAAGGACATCATTTTCTCTTTAGGTTTTACTGAGAGAATTGGACAAAATGCAAATTTTTCACACTGAGCTTGTTCTTTCAGAGCACACCCCAGAACAGTGATATATAACACTGGTCAAATTTCAGTTATGTTCCTCCTTCTTCTACAACTTAGCTGCTGACCATTATGAAATCAAAAAATCTAAACTAAAAGTGCTCATTTGATGTGCTGTGTTAACCCCACCTCCCTGTTTTCTGGGATAATAAACTGTGTTTTACAAACAGCTTAAATCATCAGTGGGCTGTCAGGTTGATAATGCTTAGTATATTCACAGAGTTGTATACCTATCATAGGGTCTCTATTGGAGGTGATGAGAATGTTCTGGGTTTAGAGGTGGTAGTTGCACAACATGGAGAATGTACTTAATGTTACTAAATTGTACATTTTAGAATGGTGTCTATGACACATTTTATGTTATGTGTATTTTGCCACAATAAAAAATTTACAAAAACCCTCTCTGAAGTTTTTTTTTTTTTTTTCCTTGAGTCGGGGCCTCACTTTGTTGCCCAGGTTGGAGTACAGCCTCACTCTCTTCGGTTCAGGGGATCCTTCCACCTCAGCCTCCTGGGACTTTAAGTGTGTGCCACCATGCCCAGTTAATTTGTGCTTTTGAGACAAGGTCTCTCTATGTTGCCTAAGTTGTGAATTACTTTGAACATTATTTGTCTTTTCATACAGCCCAAGTATTCTTACTGTTTACTGATTTGATTCTTTTATAGATTCTGGAGAATCTATAGCAACAGAACTTGGTGAGACCTCATCTCTACAATGAATAAAAAAATTAGCCAGGTGTGGTAGTACGTGTCTGTAGTTCCAGCTACTTGGAAGGCTGAGGTGGAAGGATCACCGGAACCCAGCAGGTC
>NW_007248085.1:216477-217803 GCF_000164805.1 Carlito syrichta | reverse complement strand
CAGCCTCACTCTCTTCGGTTCAGGGGATCCTTCCACCTCAGCCTCCTGGGACTTTAAGTGTGTGCCACCATGCCCAGTTAATTTGTGCTTTTGAGACAAGGTCTCTCTATGTTGCCTAAGTTGTGAATTACTTTGAACATTATTTGTCTTTTCATACAGCTCAAGTATTCTTACTGTTTACTGATTTGATTCTTTTATAGATTCTGGAGAATCTATAAAAGAAGTACAAGAGAGTAGTCACACCTGACATCACTTGAATAGTGGTTTTCTCCAGACATTGGCATTAGAGATGCTTTGCCCTTTTCTTCATATTTATCTATATGTTCTAAAATGAACATGTGTAACCTTTTAGACAGCACACAATTATAAGCATTATTTTATAAATCTTGGTAATACATTTAATTAGTACTTAGGAGATAAATATTGCAAACGGCTTTTTTGAATATAAGAACAATATGGAACTTTTGGAGAATATGAACCTTGACCATGTGTTCCCATGGCATTGCAAAGCATGCTTTTAGGTTTATGGCTCATTTGGGAGATGTAACATCTTGTATTTTTCCTACCTTTACTATACAAACTATATTATTTGGTTTCTATAATCTGTGCTGGTAAATGTGTTTCCGAAATATATCCATATATACATCAATTTGTAGATGCATAATATAAGGATAATAGAGTTAAAACAGTCTCATGTTGCAACCTTTAATGAATTGGTGGATCTAGTCATTGATCACCAACAAGTGCTGAGAGGCAGCAAAGAATAAATGCATAATCGTGGAAAACACACCAACATGTATCAAGTAGCATTGTCACAGAAAAGCCTACCTGGATCTGATCAAACCTTTAGACCTAATGCCTACTTTATAGGAAAAACAGAGACTGGGGGAAAATGTTAAACACCACCATGGTGATACAATCATCAAAATCCAGACTGCCGATAACTCTGCAGGACAAATAACGTTGTTCTGTCAACAATGCAAAGTATTACAATTTTTTTTAACTTGATTCATACAAACTGTTACTCAAATATGATATTTATAAGATGATTTAAAAAGTGAATAATGACTAGGCATTTGATGATATTAACTTTTTTTGCTGGGCTCGGTGGCTCAGCCTGTAATCCTGCGCTTTGGGAGGCTAAGGTGAGTGGATTGCCTAAGCCTGCGGGTTCAAGACCCGCCTGGGCAACTTGGTGAGACCTCATCTCTACAATGAATAAAAAAATTAGCCAGGTATGGTAGTACGTGTCTGTAGTTCCAGCTACTTGGAAGGCTGAGGTGGAAGGATCACCGGAGCCCAGCAGGTCGAGGCTGCAGTGGGCAG
>NW_007248085.1:196400-216457 GCF_000164805.1 Carlito syrichta | reverse complement strand
ATGCGCTACCACGCCCGGCTGATGTTTTGATTTATTGAAAAGATGAGGTCTCGCTGCCCAGGTGGGTCTCGAACCCGCGGGCTCAGACGATCCACTCACCTCAGCCTCCCAAAGGAACGGGATTACACGTTGAGCCACCGAGCCCGGCAATTTTGGTTATTTTAAAAAGCCTTATCTTTTGGAAGTACCCAATGAAAACGTTTTCAGATGAAATATTTTATTTCTGGGACTTGCTTCAAAAATTACTCAGTGGGGGTAAGTGGCCATGGGTCTTGATGAGACAATATTGATCATGAGTGCATCATTTCTGAAGCTGAGTAGTGAGTACATGAAGGTTTATCTTACTATTTCTACATTGGCATACGATTAAAATTTTAATAATAATTTTTAAAATATACTTTTTCAAAAATATTTAATAGTGAGAGGGTGCATTTGGAGGGCTTTTTTTGTGTATTTTAGTATTTAGTTTGTTTTTATGCTATTGAGTTGGAAAAATATACAAGACATAATTTATTCTTGAATAAAATGTTTTAACTAGGTGCATCCACTTATCACCGCCATATATATAAACTGGGGGAAAATTGTTCATAACCTGCCTTCCTGGAATTGGAGAGACATGATATATCCAGAACACTCTTCATGGTCTACAGGCTGATGCCACGTGACCTCTCATAAATGAGAAGAAGCTGTAATATGGCAGAAAATTCCCAACCTTACAACTACTTTTGAAAATCTTTAATATTCCATATTTTAAGAGTACATTAGTACATCTGACATAAAGTCAGAATGTAAACTGAATCAGGTTGTGAGCAGAATTATGGTGTAATAAAAATGTGCAGCAGAACTGGACAGTGGAATAGCTCTCTGAATCTCTTTGAAATGTGTCGTATCATCAATCATGGATATAAAACAAAGCATGTTTAAGGATTTGGCAAGAGGGACTACACAGATTTTTTTCCCCTAGGACTAGCAGATATAACCTGACACATGTAGAAAATATATAAATCTATTGCAACAAAAAAGCATCAACATATTATAAAGCATACAGTACAGTGCAAAACAAGCAAAAAAGAAAAAACTCACCTCAAATAGTTTTAAATAAGCATATTTGTGGTAATGTTGATACTATCCTGAGATAGGTGCATGTATATTGTTATATAAAGTGAGTACTCACATTGGTATTATTAAGAATCAGGACTTTTGGCATAGGAGAAAAGAGATATATATGTAAGATGAAAGAGATTACTTTTTAAAAATGTAATCTGATACTTGAATCTGAAGTACCAGGTGAACTTGTGATATATTTTACCACATACAGAAGAAAACAAACAAAAAAAGGAACTCAAACTGGTAACAATGAACTTTCCCTAGCAACAAGATAAGATAGTGGTCTATAAGTATAATTCCCTACTTTTTTTTTTTTTTGAGTTGGAGTCTCACTCCACCGCCCAGGCTGGAGTACAGTGGCAAGCTCACGGCCACACCAGTGTCAACTCTGGGCTCTGGCGATCCTTTACGCCTCAGCCTTTCAAGTAGCTGGAACTACAGGCAAGCTCAACTGCGCCTAGCTAATTTTTTTTTTTTTTTTTTATAGAGACAGCATCTCGCCAAGTTCCCTGGACTGGTCTCAAACCCACAGGCTCAGGCAATCCACTTGCCCCAGCCTCCCAAAGTGTTGGGATTACAGCCTGAGGCACAGAGCCTGGCCAATTCCCTACTTTAAAATAATAAGAAGAAAGAAATAGAGAAGGAGCTTTATAGCTATAGGAATGAAAAGATCAACAAATCTTCTTTTCACCTCCACACACAAAAAAAGATAAAACTGGACAAAATTGCCTAAAATACCCATTTTGGTACTCTAAAACTTTATAAAATGCAAACAACAAATTGAGAAGTATGTATTTAGAAAAACTGCTAATCTTTCAGCTAAAACAATGGAATTTGTAAACTTCTTGTCTGAAGCTAAAGCCCACCTCCCATCCTAGCTCAGTCAGTGATGATACCAGTATCGCCAATGTGCTTCTGGCCAGGAAATCTATAGCTTTGCCAGAGAGAGTGGTTTAATTTTAAGCACAGGACAAAAACCTACAGTAGTCAGGATTGTTAGTAAAATATTAAATGGGTAATTGACAATTCTACTAGGCTAAGTTTGTGGTCCTGATTGGGGTAAATGGTAAATCAGCCATAAAGTTAGTGGAGTGAACTTAGGAAAGAGAGAGCCATGGAGGAGATGATGAGATAAACTCCCCATGCAACCTGGTTAACTGAGAACTATACAAAATATGTGGGACACACCCACAAGACTTGAGTTGAAAGTGAATGTCAAGGAGGACTTGAAAACGGGACAAACCTCCCCCCCCCAACCCAACACAGACCAACCAGAAGAGAAAGGAAGAATTACGGGTTCATGGTATTTGAGGAAAACGTATTCCCAAATCACTTGGACCAATAAGCTATGCAGATGTTAGGGTGACTCCTAGGAAGCCAGGCTAAATAATAAGAATATTAAAATCTAAACATAGAAACAAATAGTCATATCAGGAAAGATAAATTCCACAGTTAAAGTTCAAGTTAATTACAAAAAAGTAAAATCAGAGCACAAAATTACTATATTCCTAAAATATTTCATTTTCAACCAAATATTACAGAATATACAAAAATACTGGAAGTGTGACCCATATTTAGATGAAAAAACACTCAGTGAAATTGAATCTAAGTAGACTAAGATGTAGGATTTTGCAATCAAAAGTTTTAATGTCACTATTACGAACAGATTTATAAAGTTAAAGAAAAATTGAAATACCTTGCCTCAACAAATAATGGATAAAATAGAGAAATGGAAAGCATAAAAAGAACCCAAATGGAAATTTTTATGTTAAAAAATGTAATACCAAAAATGAAAAATTTACTAGATGGATCCAATAGCAAATTTGTAATGGCAAGAGAAATCAATGATTTTGAATAAAGACATTTTCTCATCTGAAGAGTAGAAAGAAAAGATATTATAGAAGAATAAGCAGAGACTTAGAGACTTGTCAGAAGACTATAAACATACTGAAGAAGTTCAGAATGTGCCACCCCAAAATATGCTGCTTTGACATATTAATAGTTTTGAGCTGAAGGTTCATTTCACTGTGTGTCCAATAGGTTCATAAACCCACCTGTTAATCATTTCTCAGTTCTAAATAGACAATTAGAAGAGACATATAGAAGTTCAGGAACTTCATGTTGGCTCCTTAACCTACAAAGTAAGAGCTAATGTCATAGAAAAGTCAAATGGAAGCATTTTTCAGTCAAAATAGAAAACTTAAAACAACATCAAAAGTATCATATCCTGGGGGGGAGGAGATATGATAAGTGCCACTTTAAGAGACACAAAATCAAGTGACACTGAGACCATAACCACTGACCATATACTCCATATTATTAGATCCACTGAGTGATAAATTTGGGCAGGCCCAGCAGCAATCAAGTATAAAGTAGAAAAGATATATCAGAAATTAGGCTTAAGCGAGTCCATGGGGCTCATATCCATGGTCCCATGAGATAGTCTCTATGACCAGCTGATGAAAGAGGAAGAACTTTAAACTTGGTTCATGGATGAATTCATTTGGTATATAAGTACAAGACAAAAATAGACTGCTGCTTCATGACAACCCCACTCATGAGTGGACTTAGGAGAAAAAGATGAGGAGACGTTCCTTTAATGACAGAGATTCAAATGGAACAACTCATCATTCACTTTGTATAGAGAGTGAAATGGCCTAGCTGGGCACGGTGGCTCACACTTTAATCCCATCACTTTGGGAGGTGGAGGAAAAAGGATTGCCTGAGCCCAGGAGCTCGAGACCAGTCTGGGCAATTTGGTCAAACTTCATCTCTACAATAAATAAAAAAATTAGCTGGGTGTGGTGGTGCATGCCTGTAGTTCCAGGTACTTGAAAGGCTGAAGTAGGATTGCCTGAGCCCAGCAGGTCGGGTTTGCGGTGGCTGTGAGTGTGCCACTGCACTCCAGCCTGGGCAACAGAGTGAGACTCCAACACAAAAAGAAATAAAAAGAGAGTAAAGTGGTCTCTAAAGTAAGGATAAACACAAACTCATGTGAGTGGTAAATGACTTGCCTATCTGAACTGAGGTCTTGAAGCTGCAATACTGAAATTATTCTATCCTAGGTATATGGTTGTGTGATCACCAAAGGCAAAAAATTATTGGTAGTTTGAGTAGGACATAGTGTCAAACACAGAGCTCACCGACTCTTTAAAAGCCTTCCAATATGCACCAAGCATGTTTGTAGGTATTACTAAGTATATACTAATTCTGATTAGCTAAAATTTGTTTTTTTTTAAATTGTAAAACCTTAAGCTGATGTGTCAAATTGTTCATAAAATTGTTAAAAGTATAAATGTTTCTCCATCCCTCCTCATATCTTTAATCACTTTTCTCACACATATCGGTCATTCCCAATTTTTGTTTTCAAGGGACCAAGTAACCATTTATTAATACACAACTTCCCAGCTTCCTCATGACCAAAATAGTCCCCTTCATATTTTCCAGAAAAATATAGCCACAGTATCACATTCTAAGAGTATCAATCCTTACTTCTTCATACTTTTAGTATTCATTCATTTATATCTAATCTTTCTTTAGCTTGTTAGCCCCTTATACTAACTAGCATGATGCTCACACACAGCAGGTATTTGCTGCTTTCTCAATAATTGAATAGATAAATGAAATAATTGAATGAATGAACTAATACATGAAAAATATTTATGTTCCATCAAAACAGAGGTGAATCATTTTTGGTATAAATCAATGATGATGTCAAATCATTGCCCCGCAGACAGTACAGAACATAAATTTATTAAATTGATGTTTTACTTGGATGGAGACCACTTTCCAAATGAATGGGTCCAAACTTAGACATGGTAGTGCCATGCTGTGCTTTCTGTGAAAAGTAAATGTTATAAGGGCCAAAAAAGGCCTGCTGTGAAACCTGATGGGACCTTAGCTCCATCCAGTTTCCAGATTGTAACGTGATTGCTTTTGGGTTTCTACTATTTCCCATTCTCATTACACTCTTTGTCACCAGAATGGATTTATGTGGTGCCATATTCTGCACACATTACAATGTTTGTCAAGATAATGAATAGTCTGAAAATTTGAATTTCCAATACAGTCAGTGAATTATGAAAGTGTGTCTTAAAATATTTCCTTACTCTGCTCACTTATCCAACAGGCTCAGCTCTCCCTCCTCTCAAAAGCCTAACTGTTTCTAGGGAGATGTCTGAGAGGTGAGTGAAGCAAAGATTAGAATATTGAAAAGGTCAATGTGGCAAAGCCACTTCTTTAATTCACACCACATGTTGGACATTAAAATTTTAGGTCCTCACTCTTATGACAAACGAGAATAAAAAAACAGCATAAAATTAATCGGCAACACTTCTTAAAGTGACAAATGGTTATTAATTTCTTTGGTATTCATTACAATAACATTAATCATAAAAAATCCTTTGAATGTGAAAGTAGCTGTTATGTGCAGTTCCATAGGAATTTAGTGGTAATTTAGCATTCATTAATGTCCATTTACAATGAAGTGTTACTATATTAATCCACTTTTCTCTGACAAAACCTGTAATAGGCAAAAGACATAAAGTCTGTTTCTGCTGTGGACTTTCCATTTCAATCGTGAGGCCAACCAATGTCTTCAGTTCAGACTAAAATTGTAAGTCATCTCCTAACTATTATGGCTAGTCCTTGAGTCTACAGTTCAAAGAATGTGAGAAATCAAGATAAGTCTGGGTACCAAGGAACATAACACATTTTTTAAAATGTATGCCTTTGCTTAAAGTGAGTTTTTGCATTAGCTACAGGTAACTCTAGCCAACTCAATAACACTGGATGGAGGATTTAGTCTTCATAAAGGTAAGTAGTTTAACACTATCCACACCTCCTTTACCAAATAAATATCCCTTACCCCTTGATACTATCCAAACCCTCCCCTTATTCCTGGCTTGTCATCTTATTGTAAGTGGTTTAAATGGGTGAATAATATCCACTCTGGTTACAAAGAGTGCAATGTAAATGGAAAATATTACGAACCCAATGCAATGACTATTGTCTGGTAAAACAAAGAAATAAACCAAAGACTTTCTACTGAACTGATAGTCAACTTTTTAGTAACAGCAATAATATTACCACCAACAACAGTATAATAATTTCATCATCAACTATGATTGGTGAACATTTACTCTGTGCTAAGTACTGCTGCAAGAAATTAACATACATTAGTTAATTTAATTCTTTGACAACCCTATAAAAACAGCACTATTATCCCTATTTTATATAGATGAGGAACACATGGGGCATGCAATTACCAACTGGTTGAGCTAAGCACTGAAACCTCACAGTCTAGCACCAGGGAATACCCTCCAAGAAATTACACTTTTCTGCCCCTTGTCTTGCTAAATGGGCTGTTTGTAAGAATATTGAGTAACGTGATGGAATACAGTAACAGGACAAAGACCTGGAAACAAACAAACAACAAACTCAATTTTCTAATGATTTGAGAGAACAAGAAATGTGTTCTTCTAAAATAGAGCTTTCTAAACAGGGTGTGCTCCAACAGGTAGCAGAAGATGCTAATGCCTCAAGCCCTGGGGCAGCCAGCTGGGGTCCAGAGTAACCAAAGCCAGTAGATCAGTTACAGTTCAATCTGTCTCTTTCAGGACTCCTGAAGTGTGTTGGAGAGGAGCAGGATGACTGATATTTGCCATTGTTGTTGAGTGCCTAGTTAGGCTGAATGCGGATAGGGAGATGCTGTGCTGCTTGGCAACACACTTCAGAAGCCAGCTTCAAAGCATAGCACTGTTGTGGAAATGGGAGAAAAGCCAACAAAGTTTTTAGAAGGTGTCATGTTGTGAGTGGTCAAGGAGTACTAGAAATCCAGCCCAGGGTGTGGCCAGTTTGAGATGAAGGGGCACAAGTGCCTGGTGTGTCCAGCAGCACCCTGAATCCCTGCCTTCATATTTGTTGAAACTTCTATCAATCTGCAACCCATATGCCTTTTTCTTTTTTCTTTTTTTGAGTGGGTGTCTCACTCTGTGGTCCAGGTTGGAGTGCAGTGGCACACTCACAGCTACCACAGCCTTCACTTGCTGGGCTCAGGTGATCGTTCCACCTCAGCCTTCCAAGTATCTGGAACCACAGGTGCACGCCACCATGCCTGGCTAGTTTTTTTATTTATTGCAGAAAATGAGGTCTAGCCAAGTTGCCCAGACCGGTCTCCAACCCTTGAGTTCAGACAATCTTCTCACCTCAGTCTCCTGAAATGTTGGGATTATAGGTGTGAGCCGCCACGCCTGGCTTATGTGCCCTTTTAATAGCATCCACACTATCTGCATTGTGACAGCTCTGACAAAGCAGGCATGTTCCACAAATTAGAACTCCAACATTATTTCTAAATACTTGATATGAAAAAGTTCAATCAGCTTTGAATATTTTCACATTATCACAAGAAATATCAACATTAGTCCCTGAAAGAAAACAAAGGGCTAGCTGCTAGTTCTTTAAGTATAATGTCAGCTGTTGTAAATTGTAGAATTGCAAAAATCATTTTAAGTTTTTTTGTAAAGCCATTTGTGGAATAGTTTGTCAATGGAGACAATCAAGAATTTGAAGAAATTGTTAAAAACTCTTGATCGGAAATTGTATGTAGTCATCTGATGCATTAACATTTGTTTTAAAATTTATATTCATGGAAGAAAACTCAGTTTTCTCAATAAAATGAAAATAATTGATCTGGAATTATATATTTAATATTTACTGTTTTCTTTGATTTTTGTGTTTATTTTTCTTATATAATAAAAATAAAAAGTAATGACGATTTTAACCAAGCCCTACAGAAACTTCTTAAATCCCCTTCAGCATACCCCAGAATGCCATACAAATATTCTCATGAAAAGATGAGAAGCCCTTCTCCAGAGAGGGCCTGGAAAAGACGACACAACAGTGGTAACCTCACAAAAACCCAAAGCAAAATCATCCTAGGATGAACAGAGAGCTTTAAAGTTCTCCTGCTATTCTAAATGTTTTAAAATATTTATCATGCCCATGAAGACTTTTTAAAAGGGATACATTCTCACCACATTAAAAAGTAAACTCAGCTGGGAATAGGGAATCAGGTTTTGAACTTGACAAGCCAGGGGATGCTGCCTGGAGCCTGACAAAACTCTCTCTTTGAAGATACGTGCAATGCACATGCAAGAAGTTGGCATATGCACTGGGGGAAAGATATTTGTTGTCATTCTTGTCATTCTGAATCCCAAATCCCTGCCTTTCTAGAGTTTTTGCTATGTATCTACAGTATCAGCACCTTAGTCTTCCTTTTAGTAACAAAACAAACACCTATTTTGGGGCAGCCTGCTGAGCCCAGGGGTGCTAATTGCACATTCCCTTGTGAACATGGGTCAGTCAATGAGGGAGTAAGGGAGTGCCCATGACACACACTCCCACCTCTCCTTATTTGAGTAGAAGTGATTGCCATTGGCAGAGTCTTCTGGATGGAGATCTCCTTGAAGAGAGAAAGTTTGTGTTTTCATAATTCTTAGTAGAAAGATCAGATGGCATGTAGATTCTCTATGTCATGTATTTGCTGAATCTATTGAACAAAGCACTTAGCCATATTGAAGCTCAGTTTCACCAGCGTGTAAAAGGGAAGCAGACTTGCTTATGTTGTATAGTCTTTGTAAAGATTAAGGTTCATTAAGTCCAATACTGCAAGGCCCTTAATACATTTAACCAACAAAATAATAGCTATTATTAATGATTCTCAAGCTGAATTGTTAAAGGCATTATTTAAAGAGTTAACTCATGTCAAAAGTTCTATTTCTACCTGAATTGATATTCTTCAAAGGTAACATGCATGTAAATAAATATGAGGATTTTCTCATCAAAGTGGCAGCCTCTGTAATTCTCATCTTTAGGCCTAAAAATCTCAGGTGGATTTGTCAGCTAGTTTATTGTCCTCTCTCCTCTTTGTCTCTCCACAATAATGTCCCTCCTCAACAGCTCCTTTCTTTCTTTCCTGGTTGGATTGACATACCTGAAACTTGTAACCTCTCCTTTAAGATTCAGGCTCCTCCACTGATCCAGAGTTACTCAAGCCCCTGATGTAGAACCACTTCACTTTTCTTACCATCTTAGGCTGATTGGGTTCTTACAACAAAACATCTTAGACTGAGTAGTGCATACACTACAGAAATGTGTTGCTTATAGCTCTGAAGCCCGGGAAGTCCCAGATCAAGGTGCCAGCAGATTCTATGTCTTGTGAGGGCTCTGCTCCCTATAGATGGTGGCGTCTTGCCATGTTCTCACATGGGGAAGGGAAAAACAAGCTCCCCTGGGACTCTCTTATAAAGGCACTAATCTCATTCACGAGAGCTGTGCCCTTATGTCTTAATGATCTCCTAAAGTTCTCCATTTCCTACTGCTTTACAATAAGGGTTCATCTTCAACATATGAAATTTGGGGAGACATATTTAGACCACAGCACTTACTTTTTCTTCTCTCTGTTGCTTCTTTCTTGTCCTGAGATTATGAATACTCAATCTTCCTTGCATCTACTTCTAAGATTAGTTAACTGCCTTCCTTGAGTAACAATTTGCCACTCCTAAGCTGTCCCCTAGCGGCTTTCCTAATTTCTGGATTTCTGGACCCCTGGATTCTCTCTAGCTTTGAAGACAAGTCCTTATTCACTTACTTACCAGTCACCAGCCCAGTCCATTCTTTTATGTCCAGCATCATGGTGCAGGAAGTTGTTACTCTATCCCAGGAAACTCTTCCAAATTCTCTCCCATCTCATCTCCTTCCACACCCTCCACCAGGAGGGCCACGAGAAAGCCTGTTCTTTCTGAGAGATGGTGAAATCCAAACTTTACATATTGATGACCTGACAGCTGCCACACAACTGTGGGTTCTCCTCCCTCTTCCCTTGTTTTAACCAGCCAGTATGGAAGTGCATGGGGCCTACTACAAGTTAAGAAAAAAGGTATGATATAAGAGTTGTCAAAGTTTCATTATAACTATGTAAAAAAACAGCTATGTTTGGTGACGTTTTTCTTGTGCCTAATATAGTGCCTACATGTGGTGAATGTGCCACAAGTACTTGTTGCTTAAATTTATCAGTTAATGAATATATAGATAAAATACTAGAAGGCAACATGCCACAGTGGTTGTCTTTGGGTGACAGGATTACAAATGATCTTTGTTTTTTTCTTTTTTCTACTTTTCTATACTTTACAAATTTACTGTAATAATCATGCCTGATTTACATAATTGCAAAAGAATATTACTGCAAAAAGTAATAGTGAAATACATCTTATTACATACAGAGATTTCTTTACAAAATTTAATTACATTTTGAAACCAAACATAAAAGAGTACATATTACATTGTTCCATTTTATAATTGCACAAACAAGCAGAACTAATCCATCTACCAGAGGATGATGATGACCTTTGTTGGGAGTAGGTTAACTTTGATTTCTTCATCTGATGCTAGTTACACATGCGTGTTCACTTCGTGGAAATAGGGATGCACATGTATGCATACTATTTTGCATCTATATTAAACTTCAGTAGAAAATTTACCTTTGAAACCAAAGGAGAAAAAGTAATTGCCTTTAAAGTAAAATATTTCAAAAGAAAAAGGTTTCATTTTAAAGTTTTGGTCGATTGATTCGACACATACTCTGCATAGAAAAGAAATGCAGGTATGAAAATTAAGAAGAGTGTGTATCACATCAGAGCAGTTGAGTAATATTTGAAATGGAAAACTATTAAATTGGCAGGAGTGATTATTGCCATATTAAAACTCAAGTTTTCAATCTTTAAAAGAAGTAATGCAGTTATCTAATATACTAATACAGTTGGAATGGGTAATAGATAATGTTTTCTTTTTTGTAATTATAATATGACTCACCAGCCTTCTGAACTTGCTATCTCTAAAGTGACTGCTGTCTCTCTTTCCCTCTCTCTCTCTCTTTCTTTCTCTCTCTCTTTCCTCCCCAACCACAAGGCTTGTCATACTCACAAGTTAAGTTAGAAAAGACTTTTAAAACCACCATTCCAACACCCTTGTTAGTTGAGAAATGCTCACGTTGAGAGTCACTCAGACCTTGTCCTTGTCCAGTGTCTTGTATTTCATAATGGCAACAAGTGCCTTATCTCATTTGAGTCTTGTGAATATACAAGCTTATTATCCAATGAACGACCCCCTCTGCACCCTGGAAACTCTACCTGAAAAACCTGACAAAAAATATGCTGGGTCTGGCACTCTTTCCAAGCAGGATAGGCTGTGTACAGACCAGCTTTCCCTCAAGGTCAGCAGGGACTAACAGCTGATGTGTGAAGTCAAAGGTCAAAGTGCTTGGGACTGAGGTAATCTGTTCATCCTCTGCTACAAAGGCTGTTCTAATGATCTCCCCTTAAAAAAAGAGCAAAAGGGAGTGAGGTCCCTTTCCTGAAGCCCATGGAAAGTTCAGGTGTGCCTGGTTAAAGCATTTCCTTCTGCCAAGAGAACAGGGGACCCAGGACACCAGGAACATTATTACTGGGGTTCACTTGAGCCCTATGCACAGCAGGCTTCCACACATGGTAGATCATGTGAAACAGATATGGAGAACTATCTACTTTTAGAGGTACTCTATCTTATGTCTAATAGCAGTGTGTCATCAGGAGCTGAGGCTGCAACTTAAGCTTTGTCCATTAACAGGATTCAGAAATGTTTGGTAGGTATTTTTTTTTTTTTAGTAATAGGCAAATTGACAAAGATAACAGGAGCAGCTGTCAAAAATATAGAAAAATATTTCACCTCATCACTAATTTAAAAAATGAAACTTAAGCACAATACTATATGTAGCATTTCATATCAAAGTTAGCAAAATGATTAATTTGCCTCTTAGAGCCCATGTTAGGTCACGTTTACATTGTTATAAGTTGGTACATAAGGACTTTGAAATGCGATACAGATACATGTAACTTGACCTATATCGATTTTATCAATATTCCTACATTCTGACCTGTTTCTGGCAATTTATATTAAGAAAATAATGTTTTAAAAAATAGTTTTTGCATAGAATACTGCTGTGGATCTGTCAGATCCTAGACTCTTTTATTGAGGGACTTCAAATTACTGATTCAATCTCGCAACTCGTTATTGGTCTATCTTGGATTATATTTCTTTCTGATTTATGGTTGGTGTATTGCATTCTCCTGATAATTTATCCATTTCCTCAAGATTGTACATTTTGTTTTCACAGAGATATTCATAATAATCTCAGATGTAATGTCACCATTTTTATTTTATTTATTTTTTTATAATTATTTTTTTTTTTGAGTTGGAGTCTCACTCTGTCGCCCAGACTGGAGTGCAGTGGCCACTCCCAGCCACTGCAGCCTTGACCTGCTGGGCTCTGACGATTCTTCCGCCTCAGCCTTCCAAGTAGCTGGAATTACAGGCGCGCGCTACCATGCCTGGCTGATTTTTTGATTTATTGTAGAGATGAGGTCTCACCTGCCCAGGCTGGTCTCGAACCCGCGGGCTCAGACAATCCACTCACCTCAGCCTCCCAAAGGCACGGGATTACAGACTGAGCCACCTAGCCCGGCACCATTTTTATTTTTGAGTGAGCTAATTTGAACCATCTTTCCTCTCATTAATTCATTTAACTAGTGTTCTATCAATTTTGTTTTTCTCTTCTTTTTTTTTTTTTTTTTTTTTTTTTTTTTTTTTTTTTTTTTTTTTTTTTTTTTTTTTTTTTTTTTTTTTTTTTTTAGCCTGGGGATAAATGTTTTCATTTTATTTTTTATTTTAAAGCCATAGTGTCTTCCATAGAGGTTGTATTAGTTTACACACCCACCAATAGTGTAGAAGTGTTCCCTTTTCCCACATCCTCTCCAGTATCTGTTGTTTTTTGAATTGCTGATGATGGCCATCCTGATTAGAGTTAGGTAGTATCTCAGTGTGGTTCTAGTTTGCATGTCTTTGATGATTAGTGAAGTTGAGCATTTTTTCATGCATCTATTGGCTGCTCATATGTCTTCTGAGAAGTGTCTTTTCATATCTTTGGCCCATTTTTTAATAGGGCTGTTAGTTTTTTTTTCCTTTTGGCACCTTTTTGTTTTGTGATTCACCCAGTTAAGGTTATGGATGTTGTTAGAATAAGGTTATTTTTCAGGACTAATCTGTTTGTGGTTTGTTTTGAACCAGCATGCTGTCTTCCTTTTTATAGCTCCATATCAAGTTTATGTATAATTCAATCAATACCTTGGGGCACACTATTTGATGATTACAATAAAAAAAGAGAGATCTATTTTGTTGTTCTTTGTAAAGGTACTTTCATTATCACATGTCACTCAGTTACAAGAGTTTATGGGACCTTTTACACCCAACAGACACATTAAACATACGGTTTTTATGACAACTAAACTCCAAGATAAATGAAAACATTTTATTTATTTTATTTGAATTGCAGTCTCACTCTGTTGCCCAGATTGGAGCGCAGTGGCTGCTCCCGGCCATCGCAGCTTTGACCTGCTGGGCTCTGGCGATCCTTCCGCCTCAACTTTCCAAGTAGCTGGAACTACAGGCACGCGCTACCACGCACGGCTGATATTTTTTGATTTATTGTAGAGACAAGGTCTCGCTGCCCAGGCGGGTCTCGAACCCGCGGGCTCAGGCAATTCGCTCACCTCAGCCTCCCAAAGGCGTGGGATTACAGGCTGAGCCACCGAGCCCAGCTCAAATGAAAACATTTTTAAAAGATATTAGGATCCTTCCCTTGGTCTTTGATTGACACGAATTGGGGCAGTAGAAACGGTTTTCTTTCAAATAGTCCAGCCTGTTACAAGTCACTGCAGAAATGATGCGAGATGGAATGTTCCAAATAACTAATGGTCAGACCTGCTCACTTCGTACCAGCAGGACCACTAAAGCTAAGAATAAAAAATGAAAAATAAGTAAATGATCTTTTTAACCAATATATGAACACTATAGGTCAATTAAACAAATACTTTTTGACATTTTCTATAAGACTAGGTTCAAATGTAGTCAATGGCTACCCAGCAATCCCCCTACTGGGAATATACCTGGAGGAACTCAAAACATTCTACAAAAACATACCTACACACACATGTCGATTGCAGCACTATTCACAATAGGAAAAACATGGAACCAACCATGTTGCCCATCAAAACTGAACTGAATAAAAACAATGTGGTGCATATACACAATGGAATATTACACAACCATAAAAAAAAGGACAAACATATGGACTTCGCAGCAACTTGGATGTATTTAGAGTCTATCATACTCAGTGATTTATCACAGAAACAAGGAACAGAATACCACATGTTCTCACTCATAAGGGAATCCTGAACATTTACCATAGAACTATAAGAAAGGGATTGGCAGTAGTAGAATACTGCAAGGGTTGAATGGATGGGGAACACAACACTAATAAGTGTAACTGATCTCAAACCAGGCAAAGTGGGATCCAAAAGGAGGCCCAAACTTTACCTGTATACCTGTACGATGTCTACTTGTATACCCAATCCTGAATTATACTCTTACATTCCACATCTTTAAAATTGTGTGTGTGTGTGTGTGTGTGTATACATATATATATATATATTTAGTTAGAGTCTCACTCTGTCGCCCAGACTGGAATGGAGTGAATGGCATGCTCACAGCTACTGCAGCCTCAACCTGCTGGGCTCAGGCAAGCCTTCTGACTCAGCCTTCCAAGTAGCTGGAACTACAGGCATGCCCTACCACACCCAGCTAATTTTATATATATATTTTAGAGATGAAGTCTCACCAAGTTGCCCAGGCTGGTCTTGAACCCGCAGGCTCACCTTGGCCTTCCAAAGTCCTGGGATTACAGGCTAAGCCACTGAGCCACTGAGCCAGACCATAAATTAAATATATATTTTTAAAAAGCATTCTCTTATTTCCTTTTCTCCACACCCTCACTAGCATCTGTTGTTTTTTGATTTATTGATGAAGGTCATCCTTATTGGTCTCTCATTGTACTTTTGATTTGAGTTTCTCTGATGTTAGTCAGAGCGTTTATTCATGTATCTGTTGGCTGCTTGTATATCTTCTTTTGAGAAGTGTCTTTTCGTGTATTTTGCCTACTTTTTGATAGGATTGTATTTTCTTCTTACAACATGTTTGAGTTCCTTGTAGATCCTGGATATCAGACCTTTGTCAGATACATAATTAACTAAGATTTTTTTTCCTATTCTGTGGATTGTGCTCCCACTCTCTTGATGGATTTTTCTACATTGCAAAAGTTTTTCAGTTTAATGATTAGCCACCTGTTTGTCTTACATTTTACAGCATTTGCTTTTGGAGATTTGATCAAGAATTGTTTGCCTACTCCAATGCACATAAGAGTGTTTCCTACTTTTTTTTCTAGGATTCTTATACTTTGATGTTTAGATATTTGATCATCTAGAGTTGATTTGTGTATATGTCAATAGATGGGGTCCTGCTTCATTCTTCTGCATGTGAGAAGTTTTCCCAGCACCGTTTGCTTAATATGGACTTTCTTCAGTGGTTGTTATCAGTGGCTTTGTGGAAGATAAATTGGTTGAGAGATCAAATTTTTGCTTCCATAATATGTCTTCTTCCATTGGTCAATATGTCTATTCTTGTATCAATATCAGGTTGTTTTGGTTACTGTAGCCTTGTAGTAAAGTTTAAAGTCTGAAAGTGTGATACCTCCTGCTTTATTCCTTTTGCTGAGGATTGTTTTGTCTAGTCTTGCTCCTTTTTGTTTCCATATGAATTTCTGTTTTTGTTTTTTTTTTTATTTCCAGGTCTGAGAGGAATGATGTTGGTAATTTGTTGGGTATGGCATTGAATTTGTAGATTGCTTGGGTAGGATGGACATCTTGACAATATTGATTCTTTCAATCCTTGAGCATGGAATGTTTTTCCATTTGTTTGTGTCATCCTTAATTTCATTGACCAGCATTTTGTAGTTCTCATTGTAAAGGTCTTTCACTTCTCTAGTTAGATGGATGCCAAAGTATTAATAGTTTTTTGTGTGGCTATTATGAATAAGATTGTGCTTTTTATTTGGTACTCTGTTGCTGGAGTATAGAAATGCAACTGTCTTTTGCACATTCAATTTGTACCCCGAGACTAATGCTAGTAGGTGATAACACTGGGTTTTATTCTTATCAAATTTTTTTTTTTGCCTTTTAATTGGTGTGTTTATGTCATTTATAAATACTTTAATTATAGATATCATTGAATTTATTCTAGCAATTGTTATATATGCCATATTTTTTATATGCTCTTGTTCACTTTTTTCTTTTTATGGCATTGTTTTTAGGATAATTTGAGTTATTTTAATGATTCCATATATTCTTTCAGTATTCCCAGCTCCATGTCTTCAACCCAGGGAGTGTATCAGTGTTTGTTTGGATTTCCTTTTGCTGGATTGTGGTAGAGAAATTATTTGTTTTTACATCTCCTGGAAATCAAACCCTTCATTTCCCTATTTATAATGCTTTGAAAATCATTGGTCCATATGCTTTGTTTGCTATTTTTATTGTTTAAAAAAAGGTTAAATTGTGTTGGAAGATAAGTATATACCCTGTTACTTTTCTTGATCAGAACCAAAAAAAAACAAAACAAAACACATATATTTCTAAATAGTTTTATCTTACATTAGCTAGTATTGTACAGCAGGTGAAGAATCTCAAAAGTTATCATATTTTTTAACTCACAAATTCCCATGTGTATTTTCAAATACCCTCAATTAAATTAACAAATATTCAGAAATCTCAAAAGTTGTCTTTAAAAGGTGTTTTTTAAAAACCTCAGAAAGTTTCCATTTATCTTTATGGGTCTAACTTTTTTGCCTGTTCGTCTCATCTGTCTTCTCTTTTGCTCCCTATGATACCACGCTAATGGACCTGCACAGTTAAATGAAATAAACATCAATGGTGTGTGAGGAAAAAACAAAAGTACATGGAGCTACTTGTTGTCTTATTATGACTCTTTAAAGTAAACCAGTTTGCTTAATTCCCAATTGGTCCATGCAAATGGTTGAAGTATATTTTAAAAACAAATATGTTTATATATATATTTGATAATATATAACTTATTTTGACTGCATGAGTAAACAGAGCACTATAATTAAGAAGCTGCTATTAACCCTTATTCTATAATAGTCATAAATGTTACTAGTATAATGTGAAAATTGTATATGTATAACTTTTTAGTAGAAACAAATATGAGATTAGCATACTGAGTAGTAAAACCAGCATTTCAAGGGATATGAGAGATCACTATTGCACCTTTAATGAATGATCAAAAGTACTTTTAAAAATTATCATTCGAGGTCAGTAAGTTTTTCCCTAAACTATTTTGTTTTATTAATTCAACCCCTAATATTTAACTGTTCTAAGTGGAGAAAGGAGCAGTATAATATATTAAATATGCTGATTAACTGTTACATGTTAAAACTACCTCCAGCCAAATAATATGCCTACAAGTGACATATGTACTAAAATTCTGTGATTCTCTTTTATGCATGCACTGCTGCATCAAATGCAAAGACGGAAGTTTTATAGCAGTCATACCCAATTTTTCTCTTGGTCCTACTACTTTCTGAGTAAGATAAAAGAAGTTCCCTTAACCTCTCCCTCAGCCTCTTTCCTCCTGGCAAATATGGAGTTTTGACATTGAATACATGCTATGATTTTCATGAAATGTGATATGCAAAGTCAGTTTCTAAAATTTGGCATATATAGATGATATTTACATCTTTTTAGTCTACATAAAACAATTGTCATTTGAAGAGCATCTGCCATTACTCGTGTGGCTGATGAATGAAGTCAATACTGACTGCTGTGTATTAGGCCTTTCTGAATGCCAGACAGGCATCAATGCCTAGAATCACCCTGATCATCTAAACTTATTCACATTGCTGCCCACCCCCAGTGCTTCTGAACATCCTGCTTCTCCCTCTAAATGTAGGGCCCCAGCACTTTGAACACCTGATAGTGACAACAGTGGATCTTCAGGAGACAGAAAACACAATACAGGATTTTTCTTAGGCCTCACTTGCTCCCTCTGCCTCCTGCCCGACACTAGTGCTTCCCTATGTGCCCCTGCATGGTGTGGTTTGCCTCATGTTTCTGGGAGTCTACCGCTACCTCATTTTTTCACTAGGTGCCAACACAAACCTAGTTCATCCATGTGACTGTTAGCACAAAATGGCGCTGAACACCTTGGTTCCCACACCACTCTTGGAGAAATTTCTTAGAGCCTGACGTGTCCTGAAGATCTGTATCATGCCTGTAACACTTAAAAGCTGATGGATTTCGTGAGTTTCTATTTTCTTTGATAAAACATATATCTGAGCCGGCCGGGGGCTCAGCCGGTAATCCCACGCCTTTGGGAGGCTGAGGTGAGTGGATTGCCTGAGCCCACGGGTTTGAGACCCGCCTGGGCAGCGAGACCTCATCTCTACAATAAATAAAAAAATCAGCCGGGTGTGGTAGCGCATGCCTGTAATTCCGGCTACTTGGAAGGCTGAGGCAGAAGGATCGCTGCAACTCAAAAAAAAAACTAAAGAAACCAAAAAAACCATACATCTGAAGATGACTCTTCTCTCTTGAGACTTCTGAGTGCACCACTCCCAGGTAGCTCAGAGTAAATATATGGTTAAAATATGGAGTGCTTTGCTGCAATTCCATGAAAAAATGTAAATGTTCACAGAATAGATAAATGAAAGCAAACATAATTGAGAGAGTTGCAAGAAGACAGATGCCAAATCCAGCCTCTTTGGTTGAGGTGGGAATCTGAGAAGATGACTGGCCTAAGTTAAATACAACAACAAGATATTTAAACATTTTAAAAAACTAAATCAGCAAGTGCAGTTTCCTAACACACAGCTGCGAGGATATAGTCTACAATGAGATCAGAGTGGTTGGAAAGCAGAATAGAAGGAAGATGCAAGTGTGTCACCTGGTCTTTCATCCATCTGAACTCATGTCATACTGGTACTGATGGTAAAAAGCCAAATCAGTAAAATATGTAAAGAGGTTTGTTCTGAGTTAATATGAATGACCCTGGCCCAAGGTACAGCAGTCTCAAGAGATCCTGAGAAAGTGTGCCTGAGGTAGTGGGCTTAGAATTTGGTTTTAAGAAATTTCAGAGTTTAAGAATTCAGTAGAAATAAAAGCTTGAACTAAAATAACAGGCTTGTGGAATTCAAGGTCCTTATTATGTAGATGACACTTCATGGGTGGCAACCCTGAGAGAGCATGTAATGGGATACTAGAGTAAAGTTAAAATTTGACAGCTTATTTCAAAGAAGTCTGCTTTGTCAGTCTTTTGATCTCTATTTTAATTTTAATGCTAGTCAGTTGAGGTAAACTACAAAAGAGAGGGAATATAATGAGGATAGTGAGGCATATCTGACTCCTTTTCTATCATGGTCTGGAATTTAGTGTTTTGGGATTCTCTGAGGTTCCCTTAACCAAAGGGATAGTCTGTTCAGTTGGGGAGCTTAGAATTTTATTTTTGGTTTACACTAGGTTCTCATCTCTGACACTGATTTCACATGGAGACTTGAGGACTCATCATGTGAATTCATAATGGTAGCTACTTCCACATCATAGTCCCTGGGACTCAGAATATTTTGCATGAAGTCTGACTCTAAACACATCAGCCCTCACACATGTCAATTCTTCCTCCACAGTTGAGTCAAAAAACAAAAACATGCCAGGCTCGGTGGCTCAGCCTGTAATCCCGTGCCTTTGGGAGGCTGAGGTGAGTGAATTGCCTGAGCCGGAGGGTTTGAGACCCGCCTGGGCAGTGAGACCTCATCTCTACAATTAATCTAAAAATCAGTCAGGCATAGTAGCGCATGCCTGTAATTCCGGCTACTTGGAAGGCTGAGACGGAAGGATTGCCGGAGCCCAGCAGGTCGAGGCTGCGGTGGCCGGGAGCGGCCACTGCACTCCAGTCTGGGC
>NW_007248085.1:172069-196079 GCF_000164805.1 Carlito syrichta | reverse complement strand
CATACAGTGTCTTGTAAATGAACTGGTCTGTCCTACAGTCACACACACACACACACACACACACACACACACACACACAACCACACACACAGTCATACATATGTACACACAGAGCTCTTGAGGTTTTGGGCCTCTAATTAATGCAGTTGCAGCAGGTTAATTTTATATTAAAGGGACTGAGTAGTTTTCTCATGAATTAATGTCATTTCATGTAAACCATATGTTGAGAGAGACTTTCTCATTATTTAATGAGATCCTTGAGAGGAGTCATTCATGAATTGTTGGCTCCTGAAGCTCTTAGCAGCTGCGAGGGTGCCCCAGTGGCTGCTTTTCATCCTTCTATCACAGGTACTATTGTTCTGACTAAGAGTCTCCAAATACAAATATTTTGTCAATAATGCTGGCTATTCTAAAGTCACAAGGAACAATGTGGCTGGGTGGTTCACTGTTGTTTTTACTCAAAGGGTGACCAAAGGGCTTCCTACAAATCCATCATGTTGCTTTTCATTGCACCACCCATGTATAACAATGGGGCCTCAGGTGCTCTGTGTGAATGGGGGCTCATTCCTGGATACAGGAAGAGATTGGAAGCTGATAGCACTGGAAGGCAGGCAGGTACCAATAGCACTTGAGTCAAGGTTGGCACAGATAATAATATTGCCAACATACAGCTCATTGGAGTAGAAGACACTGGAGGAACCATGATAGGAAGTCTTGTCAAAACAGGGGACTGTTGCCCATTGGGTGTCCTAAATTTGGACTACTGGCTAGTTTGAAGCCTAAGGGATGGTTGAAAGTTGCAGTGGGACAGTGGAAAATAAATGTAGGTAAGCAGATGCAGACAATGACTTTTCAGTGTGCTACAACATGGTACACATATTTAGACTGAGAAAATAGAAGTGTGCTCATCTAAAAGCTGGGAGTGAATCTGAAAGTAACAGCCTTAAAAAGAGGAGTAGTGTTGATGTAATGACCCCAGGGTCTGATGTGGGCTGTGAGGTACAAGTGAGAAGATGTGTTAGTTGAGATGTTAGAAATAACTCTTGCTGGGCATGGTGGCTCAAGCCTGTAATCTCAGCACTTTGGGGGGTGGATGCGAGAGGATTGCCTGTGTCCAGGGGTTTGGACCAGCCTGGGCAACTTGTGAGACTTCGTTCTACAATAAATCAAAAAATTAGCTGGGCATGGTGAAGCATGCCTGTAGTTCCAACTACTTGGAAGGCTGAGGTGGAAGGATAGCTTCAGCACTGCAGGATGAGGCTGCAGTGGCTGTGAGCATGCCACTGCACTCCAGCCTGGACAACAGAGTGAGACTCTAGCTCAAAACAAACAAACAAACAAAACAACAAAACTCTTGGAGAATTGATAGACTTGCCAGAGGTAACGGGTTATTGTGGAATAGACTGGATGAGGGGTGAGGAAGGAAAAAGGATGAGAATCTAGATGCATGGATGTCCGAGACTTACTCCTCAGGAGTGAGACTTTGAGAAGGGTACAGGGGTAGGAATAGAGGATCAATCAGGTTAGGAGAGGTGGCAGCCAGCTCAGCCATGTCAGTGGTGCCAGGAGGAGGTGGGACCTATAAAGTGTAAGTGATTACAACCAGGGAATCTGTGGTCTTCCCACCAGGTTAGAAGAAATAAAGGATAGGCTGCGAGGGGCTACAATTTGCCATGGTTTGTGTTTTATTTTGTCTTATCCTGCAAGACTTTGCTACGTCTTTTAGACAAAATGTTCTTCCACAAAGAACCCAAATCTTTCTATATAGCCATAAAGGGACATTTGATATGTGGGGGCAGTGAACCTCTATCCCACAACAGTTGCATTAGAGACAGTGACAGCAGTAATAGTGGCATAGATATTATCCTTTGGCAGGGCCTGTGACTGGCAGCTTTGGGTGAAGAGCCTACTTGGTGGAATGTCTCATAGCTTGTTTCCTGCAACTCCTTTATGTAGCATCAACAACATCAGCAAGCCTAGAAATCGGGAGACCCTGAATTTCCTTGGTGGACTTCTCCAGAGGCAAGGAGAAGTTTGGAGCTGGGTCCCAGGAGCATGGTTAGATCTATTCCAAGAGCCAGGACATCTCCAGCAGAGTTGTGTGCATTGGAATAGGTATGTTTTTCCCAGAAGGAACTCATTGGAGATTCCTGGGCCTTCTCACTCAAGTTTTTTGAGTATGAATGAGGGAGGTTTCTCTCCAGAAGTCCAAGACTGCCTCCAAAGGAAGTGAGTTCTCCCTGGGTGTCGAGGGGCCTAGATGTCAATGATACTTCCTCCTTGCTAGGATGGGCCCTTTTTTTGACCTCCTGCTCCTTTGTCTCAACCTGAGTCTTCACTTTCATAACCTTTTTGGGCCTTTCTTGGGCCCTCCCCATGCTCTCCTTGAGGAGCCTGGATGGTATCAGGTATTCATAAGACTGACTACCTGGTCAGGGGAGGAATGTAAGAGGGTATACTTGCGGCTGAGAGGAGGGATCCTTGTGGAGCTCAAGATCCACGCATGAGGGAGTTTAGTGCTCACAGCGCTGGTTTCTTTTGGGGGGCTTGACCCCAAGATACTGGTCAAAGGGTTCCCAGAGAGGAGCCTGTGGCCTGTGGCGATGAAAAGGCTTGGTGGTGGAGGCACAGGATGGAGATGCAGGTTGAGCAGCCTGTGGCACTCAGGAACTGAATGAGGGACAGGACTAGGGCCTGCAAAGGAGCCGCGAGGTGGCCCAGGCCAGGAGGCGGAGCCTCATGGAACAAGGGAACGGGTGGGAGCCTGTGGTGGGACGGAAAGCCAATTTAGCAAGTTGCCCAGTGAGAACTGGTTGTGCGGCCTGCGATTGCGAGAGAAGACGACAGGGATACACTCCTCTCTCAGTCAAGCACACACGGGCCAGCTCCGCGCCTGTGATGTCTCAATGGGATTCGTGACAGAGACAGGGCACACCAGGGAGGGCGCGTGAGCCCAGCTGAGTACGCCAAGAAGAGGCGACAACCAGCAACGCGCTAGGACCTGCCAACTGCCGGCGCACGTGGGCATCCTAATGCCTGGGGACTTCCTGCTGCCGCTTTCAGATGGCTGGCACTAGGTGTGCCACTCTGTGGGGATAGGTGGGGATTGCTCGTCGTGGGCACTCAGTGACTGTGTGTCACTGGCCCTTTTCTCCGGGTCCCAGGGCTAAAGCCTGCTCAAGCTCAGCCGGGTGGTAACCCAGGTCCTGCCAGGTTCCTCTAGGACCTCTCTCATCTCCACGGCCGTCCTGGTCGTGAGGGTCACAAGTTCAGCTGCGAAAGTTTCCGAGGAGATGATGCTATTGTCAGAACTGACTGGGTTATGCACCCTATGACATCCCTCCCCATAAGGCAGGGCTGCTTCATTTCTTTTTACAAATTGAGTAAAATCATTTAAGCTTTACTATGTTCCTCCGGTGATAAATGTGGTAGAGGTCTAGTCAGGCTTTGGACCCTGGCTGTGTGATTCCTGAGCTCTTGTTCTGGCCTATGTGCCTCCTTATCAGGTACTCATCATGTGCTATTTATTTGTTTATTTTTTCTGTAGTCTTTTGCATACTTAGCTCAGTGACATATCTATGATGAGCTCATATATGCCTAGGAGGAGGTTTTTACTTCAACTCCTAAGCCAGTCTCCTCAGAAACTATATAGTAGAAACCACCAACTGTCAGCATCACACCACATTTCTTTTCTCATTCAACCTTGCAGTCCAGATTTTCTATTTCGTCTACTTTGAAGGATATAAATATAATATGTATAATATTCTAAATCCATTTTGGTCTATCCTGACAGAAATTCACTGGTGGATTAATCTGTATGGATAAGAAGCCAGTTTCTCTGGCCTTTCTGCAATATATCTAGAAAGCAAATACATCATTTATTTGCAAGTTAATAGTAGATCAATGCACTGAATGAAAATATAATCATAACAATTTGGTCACTGTGAGCTTGCCATCTAGGTCCACTTTTGTCTACACATTATTGTTGACTAAATATAAGTCTTCATATTCTTATAACCAAAAAAAGAAACATTAACTCTTGGGTGTCAAGGCAAGGAAAACATGTATCATTCTCCTAGGAGTTGGACATCCTCTACATGTCTTCCTCTAGCTTAAATCTTGTTTCTCTAGGTTATTTCATTGGCTTCTTTTTCTCTCTTGGCCTGATGTTGTTTACCAGACAAATGACATGCAAAGCCAAGAGTCAAAGACCACGAGTCAGAGATCAGTAAAAATATTTTTATATATTTTTTTACTTTTTAAAATTTCTATTTAACAATGGCATTGACATAATTAACATACTACACAATTGTTGATAGCCATATATCACAATATTTCTTTAATAGTATGTCAGAGAGGATTTGGACTTCCATCCCCAACAAGGCTGAAGTTGTCAAGACACAAAAAGTTTTGCTCAGATCCAAATCCTATTTGCTCAGATCCAAATCCTATTTGAAAAGTGGAGACATAACATAATAAAGCTTAAAGAACTTTCTAACCTTTCCAGGAGCAGAAATGGTTTAAAATCATGACACTTAACGATAGTTCCTTGGTACCATTTGAGGAGATTTCAATAAGGGATCATCTCTTGATTTTGTTTGTTTGAAGACGAAAACAGCTGGAACAAATGTTGGATCCAGATTTACAATAGGAACTCTGAAAACACTTGATCACATCTCAGACTATTTGAAAACATTAAATTACAGTCATTTTACTTGAGCAATCAATCACTAAGGATTGAGAATATGGCAATTTCTAAAGGGGAAATTATACCTATCACATGTAGTTGATTTAAATTCAGTAATTGGCATGAATGTTTAAGTGCTATTAAAATGTTTTGTGTTATTTTGTATTTTTTTCTTGTTGCTATATAGTGTTTAATACTATTGTTCATGTTAGTGCCTTTTGTTTTACTGTTTTAGAAGCCAGACTAATTTTTTCAATAACTCAGTGGGAAAGAATGGTTCTTTTTTGTGCAGCTTGGGAATGAAGACATAGATATTTCTCAACACCTATCACTCTACAATATATTCAGCGGCTAATTCACTCGTGTATTTTTTTCCTTTGGATTTTGTTGAGGGCCTACTTTCAGCCAGATGCTATACTTCAGATTTTGGCAAATATTTTCCAGATTTTTAGATTTTTGACTGTGTGGTCCATATACAGTTTCTGTAGCTCCTTCCCTTCCTTCTCATCCCTGTTTTTCCCTTCCTCCCCTTGCTTTTCCCTCAAATGGTACCAAATAAGAATCATTCTTAGTTCACAGGTCATACAAAATGAGGTGTGAAGTACAAGTGCAGATAACTACACAAGTAAGTGGCATGCAGGTGAAGTTTGAACCTCCAACTGACCCTCACTTCTTCTGGTTGGCACCAGATACCATTTGTGTTGTTACATGCCACCCTCCCTCCCTCTCTCCCTCTTTTCCTTGGCAGTACCCAACAGTTGCCAATCCCTCTTTTTAGCTAATGTTATTAATTTTCAGGTCCCTCTTATAAGTGAGAACTTGTGGTATTCAATTCCTTGTTTCTGTGATAGATCACTAAGTATAATGCTCTCCGACTCCACCCAATTTGCCGCAAAGTTTATTATTTTGTTCTTCTTTATGGCTGTATAAAACTCCATCATGTATATGTACCACATTTTTTTATCCAGTCTACTTTTGATGGGCAGGTTTGGTTTCATGATTTTGCTATTGTAAATACTACAGCTGTAAATATGTGTGTGAGGTGTCTTTTTTGTAGAACAACTTAAGTTCCTTCAGATATATTTCTAGCAGAAGGATTGCTGAATCCTATGGCAGGTCAATATTTAGTTCTTTTAGGAATCGCCACACTGATTTCCATAGAGGTTGAAGTAGGTTGCACTCCCACCAACAGTGCAGAAGTGTTCCTTTTTCTCCACACCCTTCTAACAGCTGTTGTTTTTTGATTATTAATGATGGCCATCCTTATTGAAGTTAGGTAGTATCTCACTGTAATTTTAATTTGCATTTCTCAGATGATTAGTGAGGCTGAGCAGGTTTTCATGTATCAGCTGCTTCTATATCTTCTTCTGAAAAATGTCTATTCATGACCTGTGCCCATTTTTTAATAGGCTTTTTTTTTTTTTTCTTTCAGTACGTTTGGGTTTGTAGATCCTAGATGTTAGGTCTTTGTCAGATAAACAGTTAGCAAATATTTTTTCCTGTATATGGTTGTCTCTCCACTCCTTTGATGGTTTCTTTCACTGTGCAAAGGCTTCTCAATTTGATGAGGTCCCACTTTATATTAGGTTTCATGGCATTCATTTTTGGGGACTTGGAGAAAAATGTGTTGCCTACTTTGATGTACATAAGAGTGTTTGCTATGTTTTCTTCTAGGATTCTTATATTTTGAGATTTTGCATTTACATCATTTGTCCATTTCGAGATGACTTTTGTGTATAGTGATAAGAAGCTTCCAGTATTATTTACATGCAGAAGCATGTAGTCAGCTAGTTTTTCCAGTACTATTTTCTAAATATGGTCTCCTTTTCCCAGTGATTGTTATAGGTACTTTCTCAAAGATGAATTGGCTGAGAGTCCATGTTTTGGCTTTCAGAATCTCTGTCCTGTTCCATTGGTCTACATATCTATTCTTGTACTAATACCAGACATCTTTAGTTACTGTAGCCTTGTAATAATGTTAAAACTCTGGAAGTTGATGCCTCGCACTTTGTTCTTTCTGCTTAGGAAAATTTTAGCTATTCATATTCTTTTTTATTTCCAAATGAATTTCTGTATTGTCATATCCAGGTTGGAGAAAAATGATGTTAGTAATTGATGGGTATTGTATTGAGTCTGTAGATTGTCTTGGATAGGATGGACATCTTGACAATATTGATTCTTTCAAACCATAAGCAAGAGATGTTTTTCCATTTTTTGGTGTCATCTTTGATTTCTTTGAGCAGTGTTTTGTAGTTCTCATAAAGGTCTTGAGTAAATCAATTATTTGAATCAATTATTTGTTTTCTCAATTTTGTCCTTACTCTCTTGTCGTCTCTACTCAGCAAGACATTCAGAAGATCCTCTCCCAAAACATAAGTCAGATCTTATTATTCAACCCTCTTCAATGGATTACACTATGCAAAAGTCAAAAGCCTAAAAATACCTCCAAATCCCTAAGAATCTGAGCCCTCCATTTTCTTTCTGATTTCATTGTCTTCTCCTTTCCTCACCTCACTAAGCCTCTTCTTCCCCAACACACTAAGACACTTACTGTTTTCTGAATACCATGTGGATGTTTTTGCCTCATGCCCTTCCCATCTGTTTCCTCTGCCTGAAACATGAATTACCCAGATATGCACACTGCTGTTTCTTACAATCCTTTTATGTTTTTTCTTAAATTTCACCTTCACTATGTCACTATGGTTACAAAGTGAAACCTCTCTCCAGCAATTAACCTTCTTTATCCCCCTTGTCTGCATTCCATTTCTTTCTAGTACTTATCCTATATATTCTTTATTTTACCCATTTACTTTTTATTTATGTTTATACTTGTGTTTATATATTTGCTAATTTTTGTTCATCTCAGACCCCAAACTAAAATATAATTTTTTTTCACTGCCATATTCCCTGAATATACCCATACATCATATAAGAGAACAGTAGCTATCATTTGGTAGAGGATCAGTATGTTTTCTTGAATGAAAAAAAAAAATGATTCCGAAGACCAGGCCTAAAGTTTGCTATTGTTGTACCTAACCAAATCATCTAAGTCCACTAAACCTCAGTTTCCTCCTTTGTGAAATAGATTCATAATAGTTCTCATCTCAAAAACTTATTAAAAGAACCAATGAAATTTAAGATTATGTTCAAAAAGTAGCTGTGATCATATTCAGCATGAACTAAGTAGAAATCCTATATTGAACTGTGTAAAAAGGTATAGTAAAGTTGATTTCATTCAGAGTTAAAAGTGAGGTTAGTCCTTATTTAAAGAGAATACAAAGCCTTGAACACCCCGGGACATAAGACATACAAACCACAAAGACATAGATTTAGAAGAAATTGTATTTATTACATTTATTTCCTTTTGCGAGCTCAAGATGATGATGTTATCAGGACAGTTGTTTTATATCAGAGATGAGCAGTATCTGTGCATTATACTCACAAAATAAGCTAGGTGGTAGAGATTTCAGAATTTTCAGGATTCCAAAAAAGGCAGAAACAGTAATACCCAGTAGATGAGAAGAAATTGAAATTATTAGTGTGGGCACAGTGCTTACACCTGTAATCTCAGAACTTTGTTAGGCCAAGATGTGTGCATTGCTGGAGGCAAGAAAGTCAAGACAAACCCAGGCAACAAAAGAGATACCATCTCTACAAAAAAATAGAAAAATTTGCTGGGCTTGTTTGTTGTTGCCTATAGCCTCAAATGCTTGGGAGGCCAAGTCATGAAGGTTGTTTGAGACCTGAAATTTGAGGTTATGGTAAATTATGATCTTGTCACTGCACTCTAGCCTCAGCAACAGAGTGAAAATAATTCTCCAAAAAGAAAGAAAGGAATAAAGAAGGAAAGAAAGAAAGAATATATACTTCAGAAAAATAATAACATAATTTATAATGAAAAACTTATGTAATGGCAATGTGGTAAATTCCTCAGGAAGATTACCAATCCTAAAAGTGTGTATAAAACAACAAATCTTGAAAACATATAAAAACACTAACTGATAGAAATGAAAGAGGATGAGATACCCACAATTATTGAAGCAAACTTCATCCCTCCCCTGCCAATAACTGACAGAACAAGTTGAGCAACAATATAGTAATTACATAGAAGACTTGAAAAACACTATCAATGAGGTTGATATAATGTAGAAAATACCCTGCTTGACAATAGCATACACACTTTTAAAAGTATACATGAATCATTTGCAGGATAGACCATACTTTGGGCCATAAAATAGGTGTAAATATATTTTCATATATTCAAACAATACAAAGTGTATTACTTGATTACTATGAATTTAAAGCAGAAATCAATAATTAAAAAGTATATTAAAATTTCCAAGTATCGAACAATATATTTTTCAATAAACCATATGTCAAAAAAGATCATAAGAAAATTCAGGAATTATTTGCAATTGAACAAATGGAAACAAAATATAAACTATGTGGGAGAAAACTCAAGCAGTTTTTAGACTTAAAAGGTGTATAGAAATCAAACTCTAAGTTTCCAGCTTAATAAGCTTAGCAAAAAGTGATCTAATTTGAAAGAGAAAGGCTGGAAATGTAGATAAATAGAGAAAATAGAATCTAGAAATTTATCCAACTTTTGATCTCTAAAGAGATTTTGGTCTCTGCACCATATTGTGTTAGGAACACTGGACATCTTATTAATATACCTTGCCCCTATTTTTAATCTTATACACCCAAAAAATTTACTTCAGTCATATAGTTACACTCTAAAGATACATAGTTTTTAAAGAATACACTGAAAACCCAGGAAAGGCAAAATTTCTACGGTAGAATTTTTTAAAAATTAAAAACATATAAAAATTGATTACATCAAAATTAAAACAATTTAGTTTCCAAAAAGATACTTAAAAAAAAAAAAAAAACTCAGAAGAAAAGAACTGGAATTCATTACATGTAAACACAGTCTATACAATTTTTTTAAAAAATCTTTATAAAAAGTGGGCAAAGATTTTTACAGATAATTTACTAAAGAAGAGTTGTGGGTTAAAGATAAACACATAAAAAGAAAAATGTTTGACATTATTAGTCATTAGTAAGATTCAAATTATTCATGAAAAATAAGAATACAATAACTTTTTATAAAGAATTAGAGGAGAATATGAAACAGGAAAATTGATATATACACACATAGAACATAGAAGCTAAAGTTCTAATAAAATATCTATCATACTGAATCCAGAAATATGTTTAAAATGATAATATTAATATCCAAGATGGGATCATTTCTGATCCCATTATAACATTATAAAAAAGAATGTCAACAGACTTCTCATAAAAAAAATATACAAGCTAAAAACCACAGAGGTGACAATTCTAAAATACTAAAAAAAAAAAAAGTAATGCGTTATGACACTGAAAAATTAATGGAGAATGACACATCCCTAAGTAAAGAAAAATCACTTGTTCCAATTCAGTACTGATTCTTGATTTAAATCACTAAGCTAGCTAAGAATAGAAAGGAAATTCCTTGATGTGATAAGGAAGTCTAGAAAAGAAATATGGAAATTAAATTAACTGTGAACTGGTAGGAGAAACTCTGTAAAATTCAAAGAGTGCAATAAAGATTTCTGTGGTCACTCCTCTTCCACACTTTGAATCCTCTGACCAGTTTGATACAATGAACAGACAATATAAATTTCAGATTAGGAAAAACAATTAATATTCATAGATAATATATGAATATTTCTATAAAAATTCAGCAAATATATTGAAAAAATGGTATTACAAAAAGTGCCATGTATATAAAAACATTAGATAACCAGTTGTGTTCCTGCATGCCAGATACAAATTAAAAGTTTTGGTGAAAATTACATCATTCTGTAAAGCAAAATATTACATGACAATAAAGTATAATTTTAAGAAAATATGTATGAGTACTTGCAAATACCTTTAGCCATAAGAATTCACTGCAGCACAAGAGCAAACAATGCAATTTCAATGGGTATATGCTCTGGAGTATGAAGTTATTGTCCCATGCTGCACTTGCTGTTGCAGTAGCTCTGTTGACAGTCCTCTTGGTCTAGTGACTCTGTAGTATTGCATTTCAGTATCTCTGCTTCACTTTCATACTGCTCCTTCTTTCTTCATCCCATTTAATTTATCTGATGAAGAATTGAGTTGGTTTGAATAATATCTATTCAAGGAGTGTACCTATTGTTCAGAGTTCCCTAGGAGATAATAATAATAAAGATCATTAACATTTAATAAATTCTTGCAGGGATCCAGTTGACTTTAGGTCATTTTATTTAAACCTAGTAACAACTATATACAGTAAGTATAGTTAGTATCTTTCATTTTTATATTTTTTTTAATTTGAGAAACTGATGTTTATAGTCATTAAAGTGACAAAGTCAAACATCTAGCGAGTGGTGCAGTATGGTGAGACCAATGTCCTTGCTCTCAGTACTCAGCACATGTTCCAAATCACTGCCTTTCACCATACCTGTCTCTACAAAGTTACATTTCTGTAGAGTATAGTTTCCTCTTCTAAATAATTTGAGGTCATGAAATCAAAGCTAAATATTACAAATCATCACAACATTTTCACAAGAACTCCTTGTTGCCAATTTGTTTTGATGTGTCATAGAGATAGCAAAGTTTTAGAGTACTGCTCAGGAATGGGTTGTGATGAGCAAAATGGAAACTTTGTTTCTACTTTACTATTGAGTGAACAATGCATGTCTAGAGATCAGGAACTCCAAGCCCAGCTAACAAAGAACTCACAGCCAAAGCTATTTTTACATTTTCTATCAATGCAGATGCAGTAGCAAAAAGGAGAACCTCTAGAAAAATTTACATTTTCTCAAAACTCTTATTTGATTTGGTACCCTGAAGTATCAATTATAAAAACAGATAAGAAACACAGAGGCCAGGCTCGGTGGCTCAGCCTGTAATCCCGTGCCTTTGGGAGGCTGAGGTGAGTGGATTGCCTGAGTCCACGGATTCGAGACCTGCCTGAGCAGGCGAGACCGCATCTCTACAATAAATCAAAAAAATTAGCTAGGCATGGTAGTGCATGCCTGTAATTCTGGCTACTTGGAAGGTTGAGGCAGAAGGATCACTGGAGCCCAGCAGGTCAAGGCTGTGGTGGCCAGGAGTGACCACTGCACTCCGGTCTGGGCGACAGAGTGAGACTTCAACTCAAAAAACAAAAAACCACACAGAGACCCTGAGTTTCTAGGAAAGAGAAAGAAAATAAGCTATGAAACAATGCATTAGTGATGAACCTCACTTCAAAGGGAAGGAGTCTTAAAAATGTATGGCCAGGCATCATCCAAATGGCACATCCTACTGCCCTGCTATGATGAAAAGACTCCATTAATCAATGAGTGATAAACACTTAAAGGAAAGGAGGACTAAATGTAGGGAGATTTGAACTAAGGTGAACTGATTCGGAGGGACTGGAGAAGATGGCAGTAGAGGCAGTCAGATTATGTGAGTCTCAGTGTGAGTGAGTGAGTGAATGGAAAATTTTGTGTACATTTTGGTGAGTAAGTGGGCATGTGAGTAGTTGACTGAGAGAATACTCAGGAGCAAGTGGCCAGGATTATCCTGGTGAAGTGGCTGGTGCCACAGTTGCTCTGCTTGGTTGCTAGCACTTCCTGGGGTGCAGAAGCTGAGTACCACTTTAAAAAGATCTACAAAGTCCTTCTCAGAAGCTGTCAGGAAAGACTTCTGGTTCCAGACTCTGCCTCACCATTGCAGCACTTGGCAGCAAGGGCTGTGGAGAAAGAACAGCAAGGCAGCCCTGAGGCAGAGCTCCACTGAAGAAGATGCAAGAGGCACCCTGCCACCATCTTGAAAACTGGGCAGGAAAGTGTTCCAGATTGCTCACCACTGAGCCACAGACTTGACCCAATCTTTGTAACTGGCAGATTAACTACTCAGGGATTGATCATGACCCAGAGGGAATATCCTGAATGCACAAACTCCAGAGAGACAGGACATGTACTGAGTCTCAGGTGCCCAACCCTGAATCTTGATTCAGTGACAGGACAAATGGTGTGTCCAGAAAAGGATGAGGAAGACCTACAAAGAGATCAGTGCACCTCATCCTCCACTTTATTTGACTCTCAAAACTATAAGAGATAGTAAAGTTTCCCACCCACAGCCCTGTTTCAAAATAGAACAAATTCAGAGCCCTGATCAGGGAAGAAAAGAGGGCAGAGAAAACATCAGAAGTGAAAGCCTCTCTCACTTCACTGAATAATGGAACTAAAGAGAAAAGAAAGAAGTCACAAATGAGGAAAAATCAACAGAAGACCACAGGTAGGTCCCAGTGTAACAAAAAGAAAATGCCTAAGAAATCAGACTTTATGCCTGAGAAATCAAACAATGGAAAGTCAACAATGACTGCCACAGAGTACACAAAGGTGTAGGGAATGAATGGAAAGAGTGAATAAGACTCAAGAAAGACATGATCCAACACTGAAAAAACTTGTAACAGAGATTTTGACCATAAGAAATTTCATCCAGGAAATAAATGACAAGATAACATGCATGGAAAGCAGAATTAACCAAGCAGAAGAAAGACTCTCAGAACTTGAAAACCAAATATGGAATCTGTAAAAAGAAGAAGAAAAAGAAGAGGAAGAAGAAGAAGAAGAAGAAGAAGAAAAAGAGAGAGAGAGAGAGAGAACTCAGAAAGAAAGAACAAAGCTTCCAAGAGATGTGTGATTATATCCAGAGACCAAGCCTGTGCCTAATTGGTATTCCAGAAGAAGAAAGAGAAATGGGGAACACCTTGGAGCAAGTATTCCAGGAGGTTATACAAGAAAACTTTCCCCATCTCACCAGAGATGTGACATCCAACACAAGAGATACAGAGAACTCCTGCAAGACATCAAATGAGAAGACCAACCCGCAGACACATAGTAATTTGCCTACACCAAGTAGGCACAAAAGAAAAAATTCAAAAATGCAGCAAGAGAGGTCAGACTACCTACTGGGGAAAACCAATAAGAATAGCAGCAGACCTACTGGCAGAAACACTATAAGCTAGAAGGGACTGGAGTCCAATATTCAAAGTCCTCAAAGATAAACTACTTCAACCAATAATTTCCTACCCAGTCATGTTCAGCTTCGTTAGCAATGAAGAATTACAATCCTTCCCAGACATCCAATCTTTAAGAGATTATGCATCTTCCAGACAAGCTCTACAGGAGACACTTAAAAAGGTATTAAGCACAGAAAAAAAAAAAAAAAATTACCATGCACTTCCCGAGAGAACAGCAGAACACAGAATCAACAGAGACTATGTCGTGACTGCAAACTTGAAAACACACACAAACATCAACCCAAAAGCTAAAATAAAACAAAGAAAAACTTTATAAGAATCTCATGACAGGGATAAAAAATATCATTTCAATAATCAGCCTGAATGTCAATGGATTAAATGCACCACTGAAAAGAGACAGAATGGAAAACTGGATAAAAACCCATGACCCAATAATTTGCTGCATACAGGAAACTCATCTCACAGCAAGGGACACAGACCAACTCAAAGTTAGAGGGTGAAAAATTAGTTTTCAGGTGAATAGATCACAAAACAAGGCAGGGTTCATCATCTTAAATCAGACAAAACAACCGTTAAGCTATCAAAAAATTAAAAAGGTATAGGACACTGCATAATGATAAAATGTTCAATCCAGCAACAAGAAATATTCATTCTAAAAATATATGCATCCATCACAGGAACACCAGCTTTTATAAAGCAACTACTAAGCAACCTAAAAAAAAAATGACTCTAACACTATTATAGCTGGGGACTTAAATAGCTTACTAACAACCCAAGATCGAGCATCAAGGCAAAAAATCACCATAATGATCCAGAACCCCAATTGACACTCAACCAAATGGACTTAATAGATAACTGCAGAATACTCCATCCGAAAACCACATAATATACGTTCAACTCATCACCACATGGAATGTACTCCAAGACTGGTCACAACCTCAGTCATAAATCAAGAATAAACAAATTTTATAAGATTGAAATACTGCCATGCACCTTCTCAGACCACAGTGGAATAAAAATAAATATCAACACAAAATTCCTCCCAAAACCACAAAGACATATACACTAAACAGCATGATGCTGAACGACTCCTGAGTCAACACAAAAATCAAAACAGAAATTAAAAGATTCCTGGAAACAAATGAAAATGAAGAAACATCCTACTAAAACCTCTGGAGTGCCATGAAAGAAGTTCTAAGAAGGGAATTTATATCTTTATGAACACATTTCAAGAAAAAGAAAGATCACAAACTAACAGCCTAATAAATCACCTAAGTGAACTGAAAACACAGACCAACAAAATCCTAACTTTAGCAGAAGAACACAGATCACCAAAGTAAAAGTCCAAATATGAGACATAGGAGAAAAAAATATCATAGAAAAAAATCAGCAAAACAAAAAGCTGGTTCTTTGAAAGAATAAACAACATTGATGGATCCTTAGCCAGAAAGACCAAATAAAATAGAAAAAATCAAATAAACACAATTATAAATGCAAAAGATCGGATCACAAATGAACCTGAAGAAATACAAAAGTTTACCAGAGATTACTAGGCACACCTGTAAGAAAACAAACTAGATAATCTTAATAAGATAGAGGATATTCTGACATCACACAACCTCCCAAGGTTGAAACAAGAAGACAATGAGACAATAAATAGACCAATAACAACCCAGGAAACTGATTTCATTATAAGAAAACTACCTACAAAAAAAAAACAAAAAGCTTTCTAGCGGAATTCTACACAATGTACATGGAGGAGATTATACCAATCTTATTCAAAGTATTCCAGGCAATTGAGAAAGATGTAATTCTCCCCAAATCATTTTATGAAGCTAACGTCACACTAATACCTAAACTGGGTAAATGTCCAACAAAAAAAACAGAACTACAGGCCAATATTTCTAATGAACATAGATGCAAAAATTCTCAAAAAGATTCTAGCAAATTGGATCCAAAAACACATCTCAAATATCATCCACCTGATCAAGTAGGCTTCATCTCTGTTATGCAGGGCTGATTCAACATCCGCAGATCATACATGTATTAAATACATCAACAGATGCAAAAACAAGAACCATATGATTATATCATCAGATGCAGAAAAAGCTTTTTCATAAAATTCAGCATCACTTCTTCAAACACCTAGGCATAGAAGGAACATGCCTCAAAATAGTAACTTCCATCTACAATAAATCCACAGCCAGCATATTGCAAAATGAAGAGAAACTGGAAACATTTCCCCTGAAAACTGATACAAGACAAGGCTGCCCACTCTCACTCCTCTTATTCAACGTTGTGTTGAAGTCCTAGCTAAAGCAATTAAACAAGTGAAGGAAATCAGGGGCATCCAAATAGGAATAAAGGATGTTAAGTTATCCCTCTTTGCTGGCTATATGATCCTATACCTCAAAAATCCAAGAGAATGTGTCAAAAATCTGGAACTGATGAAGGACTTTGGCAAATCTCGGGGTACAAAATAAATGTGCAAAAGACCGTTGCATTTTTATACACCAACAACAAGCTGCCAGATAATCAAATAAAAATCACAATCCCATTCACAATAGCCACAAAAAAATGAAATACCTCAGCATTTTCCTAATTAGAGAAGTGAAAGACCTTTATAATGAAAACTACAAAACACTGCTCAAAGAAATTCAAGAAGACACTAACAAATAGAAAAATATTCCATGCTCTTTGATAGGAAGAAGCAACATTGTTAAGATGTCCATCCTACCAAAAGCCATTCACAGATTTAACGTAATATCCATTAAATTACCAACATCATTCTTCTCTGACCTGGAAATGACAATACAGAAATTCATATAAAAACATAAATGATCACAAATAGCCAAAATAATTCTCAGCAAAAGAGCAAAGGAGGTATCACACTTCCAGGCTTTAAACTTTACTATAAGGCTACAATAATTAAACAGCCTGGTATTGGTACAAGAACAGGCATATGGATCAATGGAAAAGGATAGAGATTCTGGAAGCAAAACCTCAATTTTTCAACCAACTCATCTTCAACAAAGCTTCTACCAATCACCACTGGGGAGAAGAGGACCTATTCAGTATATGGTGCTGGGAAAACTGGCTACTCACATGCGGAAGATTGAAACAGGACCCTAACTTATCACTGTACACAAAAATCAACTCTAAATGGATCAAAGACCTAAAATGTAAAACTCAAACTACAAGAACTTTAGAAAATGCAGAAGACATCCTTATGGAAATTGAAACTGGCAACCAAGTCCTGATCAAAACCCCAGATATCCATGCCATAAGAGATAAGATAGACAAGTGGGAACTTATCAAACTGAAAAGCTTCTGCAAAGCAAAAGAAACCATCAAGAGAGTGGGGAGACAGCTCACAGAATGGGAAAAAATATTTACCAACTGTATATCTGACAAAGGCCTAACATACAGGATCCATAAGGAACTCAAATGTGTGGAAAGGAAAAAAACAAACAGCCCCACTAAAAAGTGGGTAAAAGACATAACTAGACAGTTCTCGAAGGTATATGGGCAGCCAACAGATACATTGAAAAAGTGCTCAGCTAGGCTTGATGGCTCAGCCTGTAATCCTGCGCCTTTGGGAGGCTAAGGTGAGTGAATTGCCTGAGCCCGCGGGTTCCAGACCCGCCTAGGCAGCGAGACCTCATCTCTATAATAAGTCAAAAAATCAGCCGGGTGTGGTAGCACATGCCTGTAATTCCGACTACTTGGAAGACTGAGGCGGAAGGATCGCAGGAGCCCAGTAGGTCGAGGCTGCGGTGGCTAGAAGCGGTCACTGCACTCCAGTCTGGGCTACAGAGTGAGACTCCAACTGAAAAAAAAAAAAGAAAGAAAAGAAAAAGTGCTAACTCTCACTAATCATCACAGAAATGCAAATCAAAACCACATTGACATACTATCTAACCCTAGCAAGAATGACCATCATTGATAAGACAAACAACAACAGATGTTGGCAAGGATGCAGAGAAAAGGGAATGCTTCTACACTGCTGGTGGGAATGCAAATTAGTTCAACCTCTATGGAAAACAGTGTGGTGATTTCTAAAAGAACTAGACATTGACCTTCTATATGGCCCAGCAATCCCCCTACTGGAAATATACCCCAAAGAACTCAAATCATTCTATAAAAAAGACACCTGCACACACGTTTATTATAGCACTATTCACAATAGCAAAAACATGGAAGCAACAATTCTGTCCATCAAAACTGGACTGGCTAAAAAAATCTGGCACATATACACAATGGAATATTGTACAGCTATAAAGAAGGACAAACATATGGATTTTGCAGCAACTTGGATGGATTTAGAGTCTATCATACTCAGTGATCTATCTCAGAAACAAAGAACAGAGTACCACATGTACTCACTCATAAGTGGACACTGAACACTTACCATAATACTATAAAAAAGAGATTGGCAGTATTGGGAGAGGAGGGACACATCAATAAGGGTAACTGATCTCAAATCAGGCAAGGTGGGGACCAAAGGGAAGCCCAGAATTTTACCTCTATGATGACTACTTGTATACCTAATCCTGAAATGTACCCCACATCTTTAAAATAACATAAATAAATTTTTAAAAAAGAAAAAAAAAGAGTGGACTGATTTAAAATCAAGTAAAACTGTAACTTTAAAATACTGATACTGTCAATGAATGAACAATGGAGTTGTTGTGAAGATTAAATAAATTCATCTATGTAAAATTATAAATTCAGGAAATTACACATCGTAAGCTATATAATCATCATTTGTATTACTAGCGAATTAAACTTAGGCAATCTAGTATATTTAATTTACATATGATATGTGTTTGCAAGAGAGTTGAAATAACCTGTACAATGTCACATGAAAAAAATCTCAGAGAAGTCTTGTGGCCCAGTATTTCTTTGGTCATCACTTTCAACCAACTTTAATCACACTATCCCTTTTCCATCACCTAGAATATATTCTAATGCTACTTATCCTAGACTAGTTTTATATATTAATCAAACTCATATAATGTTACCACTTCTGCGAAAACTTTCACAATTGCCCCAAATCTTTGTTGTCTCCCTGCTCCTCTGAAGTGTTATGTCATTTCTCTTCTCTGTGAATCATTTGGCACTTCTTATATATGTATTTGTTGAAAATGTTTAAAGCGTATTCCAATATTGTTAAATGAATTCATGGACTTACTTTTTGTTTCTGTTTGTACTTTAATAGTTTCTCCATAGTCAATAAATAATGCTGATTTATTTATTCATACTCAGAATGACATAATATCAGCCAGGTTAATTGTCCAGGAATAGACTAACACCCACGCTTTCTTCCAGTTTTTAAAAATAGTTTATTCTTTATTTCCCTCCTGGGTCCAAAAAAAAAGGATAAGTTTTAGAATTGGAAAACTTGAATTTGAGTACCCAGGCCGACCGTGTGAATTTACATGATGGTCATTTTTATTTTAGTAATGTCTTTATGTATTAAATGAAGATGTAATTCATTTAATATTACCTATTATGGTTCAAGATGTATGAGATCTTTATCTGGCTCCAGAAGCAGCTACACAATTCTATGCCTGGCCAACTAGAATCAATTTGGGATTTTTTTCAGAGTTCTCAGGAAAGAAATATGTTGTTTCCACCAGGAATAGTGAAACAATTAATTGCAAGTCTTCCCATTGCTATTGTTGAACCAAATTTTCTTAAGTATTGATAAGAAAAGGAGAAAGAGACACACAAACAGAGAGAGAGAAAAAGATATATATATAGAGGGAGAGAATGAGTCTCAAACTCATCTGGACCTCTAGCTCCAACATTACAACGAAACCCATTGTGGCTGAGTCTCATAATTCTCAGTGAAAGTATTGGTTTTGTTTCCTTCAGGCTGTTTGAATTGGGTTTTCATCACTTTCAACACAGAAAGACCTCACCAATAAAATCTTTCTCTCGATTTTTTTTGTGTGAATTTAATGTCTTTATTATGAATTAAAATGTTCTGTCAGCAACTCCCATTCAATCATTTTTAGTCTTTTTTCTTCTTTTTTTTTTTTGTATTTTTATTTTTTTCTAAGCTCTTTTTCTGTTCAGATTTAGTCACAGAAGAAAAGTACATAAAGGAATTATTCAGATGCTATAAAATCCAAGGTACATCACTGTAATCTAAACTCATTTTCTCTCACATGCAGAGCAACATAACCTATCTGACTAAAATGACTGCTGCTTCGTCAAAGTAATTTTTCCTAACACACACACACACACACACACACACACACACACAAATCCTAAAAATTGTAGGACAATGTATGAGCAGAGTTTATAGCCTACAAATATGTAATACATGTCAATTTTTTTATTTTCTATAGAATAAGTTTAAGAAAAGTGCTTGACAAATATTACAACCAAGGCATTATATACATTATACATATTTTTAAAAATCAAATGTTTTCTAAAAGTTATGTGGGTGAGTGTATATAGTGCCTAAAGTAAGTAAATGAATTGAGGAGAAATTTAGTGCAAAATTCTTGAAGGCCTACTTTGATTCTCTGACAACAAAAACACAATAGAATCAGCAATAATTGAGAATGTTGACTATACTCTATAGACAGCTAAAACGTAACGAGGGATTTAGATCTTGTCAAGATAGACATAAATATTTTGTTCTTTACATGGTTTATCAGAGATTAATGATAGAAATAAGATTTTGTTTAAAAGCAATGGTGAGAAATAATCTATCTATAGCTATTTTTTGTGAAATTTTTTCTTAAAAATTTCCCCTAATATTATATAATAACACAATTTTTTGAGTAACTGGTATAATTTATTAGATAACTACAATGTGATAAAACTCTATAATGGCTAGTGGTTTTGAAACTACAATTCAAGCAGAATTAATTTTAAAGTTTCTCTAGAATTTATAAATGTAACTAGCATTGAAACCATTATTTAATCTTATATTTATATATGTTTATATTTTCAACACTCTGATAGAAAATTGCCAATAACATTGTATTAAAGAATCATGGAATTTTGTAAAAATGACCCCAGAAATTATGTGATTACATTCTTACTTCTACAGACAAGGACACTGAATTCTGAAGTGCAAAGAAATTCCTTTGATTCCAAAAAATTTTAAAAACTGAGGGAAAAAATATGGGTGTGTTATTTTCAGGACTATAGTGAACTTTGTTTTTGTTCCACCCAGTTTCCCACTATTGTGAGTTGAACTGTCTCATTACCAAAGAAATGTTCAAGTTTTAATCCCCAGTTCCCATAAGTGTAACTTTTTTTTTTTAAATCTGGTGTTTGCAGATGTAATGAAGTGAAAGTGAGGTCATAGTGGCTTACTATAATGGACCCTAATTCAGTGACTGGTGTCCTTTGAAAAAGAGGAATATTTTGTATATAGAGGTATGCACAAGGGAGAGAAAATGTGAAGGCACAGGCAGACACATAGGGTGAAGGCCATGTGAAGATAGAAGCAAAGACTGGTGTGATGCATCTATAGGCCAAGGAACACCAAGAATTGTTGGCAACCACTGAAAACTAGGAAAGAGGGAAGTAACAGACTGTCCCTCAGTGCCACCACGAAAAACCTGCCCAAAGTCATGAGGGCATGCCTTCTCAGACCAATGGGGGCTTAATCCCCAGACCAGTGTGTCTAGAGTTCAAATCATTGAGTGGATGTAAGTTATTCTAGATTCTTAAGATTTAATGGTGCTTGCTTTGTTGAGTTTTGGGTCTGCTTGAGGTCTGCCACTTCTCCTTCTTTCCTGTTTCTCCCTTTTGGGAATGGGATGTCTCTTCAATTCCTGCCCCACCATTATATTTTGGAAGCACACAACATGTCAGAACACTTTGTCTCAGGATGAATCTTTGGATGAGTCTGTCTCATATATGGTTTAGATGAGACTTTGGACTACAATTGAAAAGTTAATGCAGAAACAAACATAGACTTTTAAAGCTATTGCAATACATGTATTTTACATGTGAGAGGGGCAAAACTTTGGTGGAACTGGGGCAGATTTTTCTGTTCTGAATGTTTCTGTCCACTGAAAATACATATATTGAAGTGAATCAGATGAATTCAGAAGAGCCTTTCAGTGCCCTCCTAAGTGGAATTAGTGCCTTTATAAAAGAGGCCAAATGGAGTAAATTTCCCTTCAACCACAATGTTTGCTTTTTACATTTCTGTATTTTTATATACTGAAGAGAAGAAAAATAATCTAGTATATATTCACCCAAATACTGACCATTTCTATTGCTCTTCCTTCATTGCTGACTTACTACATTCTCCTCTGATATAATTTGTTTACAGCCTGAAGCACTTCATTGTTCACTTTCACTAAGTAGCACCCCCCCTTATTTAAAGAGAATACAATTGCCTGATAGTATAAAAGCACTAAGCCCTATATATCCTTTTGCAGCTTGAGGTTTACAGAAAGCTAGTACAAATTTCCCTTCCCTTCTCCCCAATTTCAGAGATACAAGACTGCAACCTCAGCGTATAATTATCTTTTGTCTTGTTAAGTTGAGAAATTCTGTCTTTTAACTTAAAGCACTCCAAGGCACTTCTTTGGCATATCCAAGTTGCCAGCATCACTCTTCTTGCACTTTGTGGCCAGTACAAACCAAATAAGGGTTATGTGGACACAATCACTAGCATGACAGTCTGATAAAACAGATGACTGCTAAGTACTTAATGGGTGGACACCATCGACAAGTTGAAGACGCTGAACACAGGGATAAATCAAGTTTCTGGCAGAAGAGTTTATCACGTTACTCAGAATGGCATGCAACTTCAAACTGAAACCACAGAACATGAAACTGTGGATAACGGAGACAACTGTACTTGAAGCAATATATGAAGTTATAAGAAGAAGCTGCCATCTATGAGGAACACACTCACCAGACGCAGAATCTGAAGCACTTTGATCTTGTACTTCCCAGCCTCTGGAACCATGAGAAATAAACTATTGCTTATATACCAAGTCCACACTATTTGTTACAGTATCTTGAACAGAAAGAGACAGATTATATTAAATATATTAAATATGAATTTTATTTTGTCAGAATAGAAATAGTTCTTTTTAAAATCCAAGTTGACAAATTCTGTCTTTTAATTGGTGTGCTTTAGCTATCTATGTTTATTATAATTATTGACATGTTTGAATTTGGGTCTATTTTTCTATTTCTGTTTGCCCTAAATAATTTTTTTCTTTTTTCTTTTTTTTTTTTTGCCTTGTTTTTCTGTCCTTCAAAAACAATTTGAAAGTATTTTAGTAGTTCATTTAAAGATCACCACTGGAATTTTTGCCATGTCTCCTTGTGTTACATTTTAGTGATTGCTTTGGATATTAATATAAATACATACATGAGGGAACCCTCAAAATTGGAACTTATTTTTAAACAACTATTTATTTTTACATATTTAAACTTCAGTCATCTTCAAAGTACTCTCCATTTGATGCAATATACCTGTCAAGATACTTTTTAACTCCTCAAACTTTTCAATTTTTATGCCTTTTCAATTTTTATTTAACTTTTCAATTTTTATGCCTTTTAGTGCTTCTGCCTGTTTTTTGTTTCACCACTTTCACATCAGTAAAATATTTTCCTTTAAGGATTTTCTCAGGCAGGGAAGGGAAAAAAGTCCCAAAGGGAAAGACAAGGTGAGTGTGGGTGGGCCACAGTGTTCATGCCTATTTTGGTCAAAAATTGCTTGACTATCAGCATGGTTTAAGTAGGTATGTTGTCATATTTGAAAAACTAGGCACCATTTGCCACTACGTGGGATGTTTCTTCTGCAAAGTGTAATACAAACCTCAGAATTTCTGGAAAAAAAACATTGTTTTACCATTTGATCCAGAGGAACAAATTCTGAATGTACTACAAGGGGCCTCTGCCTCCAAAAAATAATTATGATTTTTTTGAATGTCCCCCAACATGCACACATATACATGGAAATAGATACATAAATGTATACTATCTGTAAATCTAGATAGCTTTATCCATTTGTAACTAGATGCAAATTAAAGATATATGCATCTTTTCACAGTCTTTTTGAAGGTAATGCTATTTTATCTTTTCAAATTATCCCTAAAGCCTACTTCAATTATATGTATAACTGTCTAATAGATTTTATCTTTATACACTGCATGTCCCCTCACTGGGCAACTTTACAATTTGTGCTTTTTTTTTTTTTTTTTTTGAGTTGGAGTCTCACTCTGTCGCCCAGACTGGAGTGCAGTGGCCACTCCCGGCCACCGCAACCTCGACCTGGA
>NW_007248085.1:168984-171994 GCF_000164805.1 Carlito syrichta | reverse complement strand
TGCCCAGGCAGGTCTCGAACCGGTGGGCTCAGGCAATCCACTCACCTCAGCCTCCCAAAGGCGCGGAATTACAGGCTGAGCCACCGAACCCGGCCACAATTTGTGCTTTTTATGGTCATGCATATTTTTAAAACTTAAGAAAAATACTCCAGTATTTATTTATCAAAATACTGATCATTTCTATTGCTCTTCCTTCTTTGTTAATATACTAAAATTTTCTTTGGTATAATTTTTGTACAGCCTCAAAAACTTTATTTGGCATTTTTTTCCTTTTAAGAGCAGCTCTGCTGGTAACCAGTTCTCTTAGGTTTCTTTCATTGGAAAATGCCTATTTAATGTTAATATTGAAAGATATTTTTTGCTGAGCATACAATACATGGTTGGAAGTACTCTCATTTAAACAGTCATGTGTATCTTAATCACAAGGATACCTTCTCAGAAATGTATTATTAGGTGATCTCATCATTGTGCAAACATCATGGAATGTACTTACACAAACATAGATACCAGAGCCTACTACACAACCTGGCAGTATAGCACAGTCTATTGGCTCCAGGGTACAAACCTGAACTGCATGTTACTGTACTGAATACTGTAGGAAATTGCAACGTAATGCTAAGTATTTGTGCATCTAAACATACTTTAACATAAAAAAGGTACAGTAAAAATGTTATTAAAGATTAATAGTGGTACACTTATATAAAGTACTTACCATGAATGATGCAACTTTGCTTTGGATGAGTCAGTGAATGAGTCAAGAATATTCATTCATTCATTCATTCAAGCCCTAGGATAATATTGTACACTACTGAGACTTTATAAACACTGTAGACTTAGGTCACACTAAAATTATTAAAAATTTGCTCTCTTCAATGTAAATAATCTTTAGCCTACTGCTTGTTTTAAATTTAATTTTTTAATTTTCTAACTCTTGTAATACTTAGCTTAAACCACAAACACCTGTACAATTCGTTTGCATTTTCTATCTTTATATCCCTTTTCTATAAGCTTTCCCTATTTCTAATTATTATTATTGGTTTTGTTTTTTTTTTTTTTTTTACTTTTTAAACTTTGTACTAAAACTTAAGACACAATGACACATAGGCCTAGTCTTACATAGGGTCAAGATCATCAGTATCACTATCTTCCTCCTCTGTATCTTGTCCCAATGGAAGTTCTTCGGGGGCAATTAACATGCATGAAGCTGTCATCTTCTATGATAACAATGCCTTTTTCTCGAATACTTTTTGAAGAAACTGCTAACATTGTTTTACAGTTAATTTTTTATATAAGTAGAGCATTTTCTAAAATATTTACAAAGAGTATAGTAAATACATAAACCATTAACATAGTCATTTATGATCATCATTAAGTATTATGTAGTGCACATACTTTTATCTCCTATAATTTTAAATGATTGGCAGTACATCACTACAAACACATGAGAAATATGTGTGCTACAAATTTGCAACATCTACAATGTCACTAAGCAATAGAAATATTTCCATTCCATTATAATTTGATATATATAATCATGAATGCAGTCTGATATTGACCAAAATGTCATTAGGCAGCACATATCTGTGCTTTAAAGACGTGACACTGTCTTCTTTCTTCATGGCTTCTGATAGAAAATCTGCAGTTATTAAAATCCTTGCTCTTTTACATACACTGGGTTGAAAAGTACCATAAATATTTCTTCTCTATCTTGCAAATTCAGCAGATTTAAAAAATATGTGTAGAAACAACTTTGGGTTAATCCAATTTGAGTTTTACTTCTTAAATCTCTCAATTTGCATCTTAGCCAAATATTTGAGATATTATTTCCTTGAATTATTTTTCCTGCACCAATCTCATCTCTTTTCTTCAATGGAATGCCTGTTAGACCTTTCTTCTAGTTCTTTAAAGTATTGTGTACTTTCCCCCAACATATTTGATAATTCTTATGAATCTTTTCTCAATTTGACTAACTCTTTCTAGTGTTCCTTTTATTGTAAACCCAGTATATTTTTTCAAATATGGTACTTTTTATTTCTAAAATGAATCATTGCTTCCTACATTTCCATTTTTGTGCTTCAAAATGTATAATAAGCATGGTGAATATGGATAATCTTGTCTTGGTCCCAGTCTCAGAGATAAACATTAGGTCTTTCACAATTAAATATATTAACTGTTGATTTTATGAAGATTCTGTATATAGAGATAGTCCTCTATTTCTGTTCATCTTAAAAATTTTATAATAAATGGATGTTGAATTTTGTCAAAAGTTTATTCTGCCTCAGTTGATGGTATTAATTTTTTTCTTAGCCTGTTGGTATGGTAAATTGAATTGAATATTTTTTTAAAATATTGATCCAAAGTTAATTACTTGAAATAAATTTCAGTTAATTTTAGGGTATAATTTCTTTTATATATTGTTGGAGTCAATGTACTACATTCCTTGAAGATTCTCATCTATATTCACGAAAGATATTGTTCTGCTTTTTTTTCCTTTCTCATTCTTTCCTTCTTCTTTGTTTCTTTTTATTTTTTTAAAATGTTTTCTCCCTGATTGTAATACTGATTTCACAAAATTAGATGGGACATCTTACTTCCTCTTTTGATTTTTTTGGAAAACAAAGTTTTTGGAAAACTCATGTTAATCATTCTTAAAATGTTTGGTAAGATTGTCTCATTATGCAATCTGGGTCTGGAGATTTCTATTTCAGAAATTTTAAATTTGGAAATTCAATTCCTTGAATGGCTACAGGACTCTTCTGGTATGTACCTAGTAATTTTCCTGACTTTGAGGTCACTTTATCTGATATTGCAATAGCAATTCTTACTTTTTTACTTTTTAAGAAATGTCATTGGGCTGGGCTTGGTGGCTCAGCCCGTAAACCCAGCACTTTTAGAGGCCGAGGTGAGTGAATTGCCTGAGCCCACGGGTTCGAGACCCACCTGGGCAATGTGGCAAGACCTCATCTCTACAATAAATCAAAAATTAGCCGGGCATGGTAGCGCGCGCCTG